>NC_069504.1:149012905-149270405 GCF_027579735.1 Bombina bombina
GCGCGCAGAGCACTGTGGCTAAAATCCTGGTCAGCTGATGTTACTTCTAAATCTAAATTGCTTAATATTCCTTTCAAAGGGCAGACCTTATTCGGGCCCGGGTTGAAAGAAATTATCGCTGACATTACAGGAGGTAAAGGCCATGCCCTACCTCAAGACAGAGCCAAACCTAAGGCTAGACAGTCTAATTTTCGTTCCTTTCGTAATTTCAAAGCAGGAGCAGCATCAACTTCCTCTGCACCAAAACAGGAAGGAGCTGTTGCTCGCTACAGACAAGGCTGGAGACCTAACCAGTCCTGGAACAAGGGCAAGCAGGCCAGGAAACCTGCTGCTGCCCCTAAGACAGCATGAATTGAGGGCCCCCGATCCGGGAACGGATCTAGTGGGGGGCAGACTTTCTCTCTTCGCCCAGGCTTGGGCAAGAGATGTCCAGGATCCCTGGGCGTTAGAGATCATATCTCAGGGATACCTTCTGGACTTCAAATCCTCTCCCCCAAAAGGGAGATTTCATCTGTCAAGGTTGTCAACAAACCAAATAAAGAAAGAGGCGTTTCTACGCTGTGTACAAGATCTTTTACTAATGGGAGTGATCCATCCGGTTCCGCGGTCGGAACAAGGACAAGGGTTTTACTCAAATCTGTTTGTGGTTCCCAAAAAAGAGGGAACTTTCAGGCCAATCTTGGATTTAAAGATCCTAAACAAATTCCTAAGGGTGCTCTTCTGGCGGTACTAAGACCGCGAGGAATTTCGGTAGCTCCAAACTGCCAAGTCTCATACAGAGTTAGTACTGGCATTTCTAAGGTCGCATGGATGGAAGGTGAACGAAAAGAAGAGTTCTCTCCTTCCACTCACAAGAGTTCCCTTCTTGGGGACTCTTATAGATTCTGTAGAAATGAAGATTTACCTGACAGAAGACAGGTTAACAAAGCTTCAAAATGCATGCCGTGTCCTTCATTCCATTCAACACCCGTCAGTAGCTCAATGCATGGAGGTGATCGGCTTAATGGTAGCGGCAATGGACATAGTACCCTTTGCACGCCTACATCTCAGACCGCTGCAATTGTGCATGCTAAGTCAGTGGAATGGGGATCACTCAGACTTGTCCCCTACTCTGAATCTGGATCAAGAGACCAGAAATTCTCTTCTATGGTGGCTTTCTCGGCCACATCTGTCCAGGGGGATGCCATTCAGCAGGCCGGACTGGACAATTGTAACAACAGACGCCAGCCTACTAGGTTGGGGCGCTGTCTGGAATTCTCTGAAGGCTCAGGGACAATGGAATCAGGAGGAGAGTCTCCTACCAATAAACATTCTGGAATTGAGAGCAGTTCTCAATGCCCTTCTGGCTTGGCCCCAGTTAGCAACTCGGGGGTTCATCAGGTTTCAGTCGGACAACATCACGACTGTAGCTTACATCAACCATCAGGGAGGGACAAGAAGCTCCCTAGCAATGATGGAAGTATCAAAGATAATTCGCTGGGCAGAGTCTCACTCTTGCCACCTGTCAGCAATCCACATCCCGGGAGTGGAGAACTGGGAGGCGGATTTCTTAAGTCGTCAGACTTTTCATCCGGGGGAGTGGGAACTTCATCCGGAGGTCTTTGCCCAAATACTTCGACGTTGGGGCAAACCAGAGATAGATCTCATGGCGTCTCGACAGAATGCCAAGCTTCCTCGTTACGGGTCCAGATCCAGGGATCCGGGAGCGGTTCTGATAGATGCTTTGACAGCACCTTGGACCTTCGGGGTGGCTTATGTGTTTCCACCCTTCCCGATGCTTCCTCGATTGATTGCCAGAATCAAACAGGAGAGAGCATCAGTGATTCTAATAGCGCCTGCATGGCCACGCAGGACTTGGTATGCAGATCTAGTGGACATGTCATCCTGTCCACCTTGGTCTCTACCTCTGAAACAGGACCTTCTGATCCAGGGTCCCTTCAAACATCAAAATCTAATTTCTCTGAAGCTGACTGCTTGGAAATTGAACGCTTGATTTTATCAAAACGTGGTTTTTCTGAGTCAGTTATTGATACCTTAATACAGGCTAGGAAGCCTGTTACCAGAAAGATTTACCATAAGATATGGCGCAAATACTTATATTGGTGCGAATCCAAGAGTTACTCATGGAGTAAGGTTAGGATTCCGAGGATATTGTCTTTTCTACAAGAAGGTTTAGAAAAGGGTTTATCCGCTAGTTCCTTAAAGGGACAGATTTCAGCTCTGTCCATTCTTTTACACAGAAGTTCCAGACGTTCAAGCTTTTTGTCAGGCTTTAGCTAGGATCAAGCCTGTGTTTAAAACTGTTGCTCCACCATGGAGTTTGAACTTAGTTCTTAATGTTTTACAGGGTGTTCCGTTTGAACCCCTTCATTCCATTGATATCAAGCTGTTATCTTGGAAAGTTCTATTTTTAATTTGCGATTTCCTCGGCTCGAAGAGTCTGAGTTATCCGCTTTACATTGTGATTCTCCTTATCTGATTTTTCATTCAGACAAGGTAGTTCTGCGTACTAAACCTGGGTTCCTACCTAAGGTGGTCACTAACAGGAATATCAATCAAGAGATTGTGGTTCCATCTTTGTGTCCTAATCCTTCTTCGAAGAAGGAACGTCTGCTACACAATCTAGATGTAGTCCGTGCCCTGAAATTTTATCTACAGGCAACTAAGGATTTTCGACAAACGTCTTCCCTGTTTGTCGTTTATTCTGGTCAGAGGAGAGGTCAAAAAGCTTCGGCTACCTCTCTCTCTTTTTGGCTTCGTAGCATAATTCGGTTAGCCTATGAGACTGCTGGACAGCAGCCTCCTGAAAGAATTACAGCACATTCTACTAGAGCTGTGGCTTCCACTTGGGCCTTTAAGAATGAGGCTTCTGTTGAACAGATTTGCAAGGCTGCAACTTGGTCTTCTCTTCATACTTTTTCCAAATTTTACAAATTTGACACTTTTGCTTCCTCGGAGGCTGTTTTTGGGAGAAAGGTTCTTCAGGCAGTGGTTCCTTCCGTATAAAGAGCCTGCCTGTCCCTCCCGTCATCTGTGTACTTTAGCTTTGGTATTGGTATCCCAGAAGTAATGATGACCCGTGGACTGACCACACTTAACAGGAGAAAACAAAATTTATGCTTACCTGATAAATTCCTTTCTCCTGTAGTGTGGTCAGTCCACGGCCCGCCCTGTTTTTATGGCAGGTAAAAATTTTTTTGAATTATACTCCAGTCACCACTACACCCTTTGGCTTCTCCTTTCTCGTTGGTCCTTGGTCGAATGACTGGAGGTGACGTAGAGGGGAGGAGCTATATAGCAGCTCTGCTGGGTGAATCCTCTTGCACTTCCTGTTGGGGAGGAGTTAATATCCCAGAAGTAATGATGACCCGTGGACTGACCACACTTCAGGAGAAAGGAATTTATCAGGTAAGCATAAATTTTGTTTTTTTTTATTTCTGTACACTACAGTCACCACAGCACCCTATAGTTTCTCCTTTTTCTCCTAACCGTCGGTCGAATGACTGGGGGGCGGAGCCAGAGGGGGGGCTATATGGACAGCTTTTGCTGTGTGCTCCCTTTGCCATTTCCTGTAGGGGAAGAGAATATTCCCACAAGTAAGGATGAAGCCGTGGACCGGACACACCGTAGGAGAAAGAAATTTATCAGGTAAACATAAATTATGTTTCTCTTGTTAAGTGTGTTCAGTCCACGGGTCATTCATTACTTATGGGATATATTCTCCTTCCCAACAGGAAGTTGCAAGAGGATCACCCAAGCAGAGCTGCTATATAGCTCCTCCCCTCACATGTCATATCCAGTCATTCTCTTGCAACCCTCAACAAAGAAGGAGGTCGCGAGAGGAGCTGGAGTTTTTACCTAATTATTCTTCAATCAAAAGTTTGTTATTTTAAATGGCACCGGAGTGTGCTGTTTTTCTATCTCAGGCAGTATTTGGAAGAAGAAACTGCCTGCGTTTTTTATCTATGATCTTAGCAGGCGTAACTAAGATCCACTGGCTGTTCTCGACATTCTGAGGAGTGGGGTAACTTCAGACTGGGAATAGCATGCGGGGTCCTCCGCAAATGAGGTATGTGCGGTACTTTATTTTCTGGGAATGGAATTGACTAAGAAAATACTGCTGTTACCGTATGATGTAAGTACAGCCTTAAATGCAGTAGTAGCAACTGGTATCAGGCTGATAAATGTATGCGCAGTCGAGTTATATTCTAGGGACTAGAATTTGACTGAGAAAATACTGTTAACACTGAAATAATACTTAAGCCTTCTCTGCAGTGGTAGCGACTGGTAGCAGGCTTAGTGATAGCTTTGCATGACATTGAGAAATGTTGTTTTTTAATAAAACGTTTACTGGCATGTTATTCATTTTTTGTGAGGTACTTTGGTGATAAATCGCTTTGGGCATGATTTTTTCCACATGGCTAACATATTTTTCTGCATGGAAACCGTTATATCAGGGCTCCCACTGTTGTGATTGGAGTGGGAGGGCCCTTGTTTTAGCGCCTTGTTGCGCAGTTAAAATTATTGCACAGTCTTTCCGCTTCTTCCTCCTTGATCCAGGACGTCTCTAGAGAGCTCAGGGGTCTACAAATTTCATTTGTGAGGGAGGTAATCAGTCACAGCAGATCTGTGACAGTGTGCTGACTGTGATTAAAAGCGTTAAATCTTAATTGATATCTGTTTTATCCGTTTTGGGTATCGAGGGGTTAATCATCCTTTTGCTAATGGGTGCAATCCTCTGCTAATAGTACACTTCTTGTTAAGAATTGTTTAATTATATCTATATTTTTGAAGCGCTGCAGCGTTTTTTATATTGCTTGTAAAACTTATTGAAAGTGATTTCCAAGCTTGTTAGTTTCATTAGTCTGTTTTAAACATGTCTGATTCAGAGGAAGCTGTTTGTTCATCATGTTCAAAAGCCAATGTGGAGCCCAATAGAACGATGTGTACCAATTGTATTGATATTGCTTTGAATAAAAGTCAATCTGTACCGATAAAGAAGCTATCACCAGACAACGAGGGGGAAGTTATGCCGCCTAACTCTCCTCACGTGTCAGTACCTGCGTCTCCCGCTCGGGAGATGCGTAGGATTGAGACACCTAGTACATCTAGGCCCTTACAAATCGCTTTACATGATATGGCTAATGTTATGAAAGAAGTATTCTATAATATGCCCGAATTAAGGGGCAAACGCGATAGCTCTGTGTTAAGGACAGAGCGCGCTGATGACACAAGAGCCATGTCTGATACTGCGTCACATCTTGCAGAACATGAGGACAGTGAGCTTCATTCTGTCGGTGACGGTTCTGATTCGGGGAGATCGGATTCAGAAATTTCAAATTTTAAATTTAAGCTTGAGAACCTCCGTGTGTTACTAGGGGAGGTATTAGCGGCTCTGAATGATTGCGACATGGTGGCAATTCCAGAGAAATTGTTTAGGTTGGATAGATACTATGCGGTACTGGTGTGTACTGACGTTTTTCCTATACCAAAATGACTTACAGAAATTATCAGTAAGGAGTGGGATAGACCCGGTGTGCCTTTTTCCCCTCCCCCGATATTTAGAAAAATGTTCCCTATAGACGCCACCACACGAGACTTATGGCAGACGGTCCCTAAGGTGGAGGGAGCAGTTTCCACGTTAGCCAAGCGTACCACTATCCCGGTGGAGGATAGCTGTGCTTTCTCAGATCCAATGGATAAAAAATTAGAGGGTTATCTTAAGAAAATGTTTGTTCAACAGGGTTTTATATTGCAGCCTCTTGCATGCATTGCGCCTGTCACAGCTGCAGCGGCATTCTGGTTTGAGTCTCTGGAAGAGGCGATTCGCACAGAGCCGTTGGATGAGGCCTTGAGCAAAGTTAGAACCCTTAAGCAAGCTAATGTGTTTGTTTCAGATGCCGTAGTACATCTAACCAAACTTACGGCTAAAAATTCCGGATTCGCCATACAGGCGCGCAGAGCGCTCTGGCTTAAATCCTGGTCAGCGGATGTAACTTCCAAGTCTAAACTACTTAACATTCCTTTCAAAGGGCAGACCTTATTCGGGCCCGGCTTGAAGGAAATTATTGCTGACATTACGGGAGGTAAGGGCCACGCCCTTCCTCAGGACAGGGCCAAACCAAAGGCCAAACAGTCTAATTTTCGTGCCTTTCGTAACTTCAAGGCAGGAGCAGCATCGACTGCCTCCGCTCCAAAACAGGAAGGAACTACTGCTCGTTACAGACAAGGTTGGAAAGGCAACCAGTCATGGAACAAGGGCAAGCAGGCCAGAAAGCCTACTCCCGCCCCTAAGACAGCATGAAGTCAGGGCCCCCTATCCAGAGACGGATTTAGTGGGGGGCAGACTTTCTCTCTTTGGGCAAGAGATGTGCAGGATCCCTGGACGTTAAAGATTATATCTCAGGGATACCTTCTGGATTTCAAAACCTCTCCTCCACAAGGGAGGTTCCATCTTTCGAGGTTATCGACAAACCTAGTAAAGAGAAAGGCATTTCTACAATGTGTACAAGACCTCTTAATCATGGGGGTGATCCACTCAGTTCCGCGATCGGAACAGGGACAAGTATATTACTCAAATCTATTTGTGGTTCCCAAAAAAGAGGGAACCTTCAGACCAATCTTGGACTTAAAGATCTTAAACAAATTCCTAAGGGTACCATCGTTCAAGATGGAAACCATTCGAACCATCCTACCCATGATCCAATAGGGTCAATATATGACCACGGTGGACTTAAAGGATGCTTACCTTCATATACCGATTCACAAAGATCATTATCGGTACCTGAGGTTTGCCTTTCTAGACAGGCATTACCAGTTTGTGGCTCTTCCCTTCGGGTTAGCCACGGCCCCGAGAATTTTTACGAAGGTTCTGGGCTCACTTCTGGCGGTATTAAGACCACGAGGCATAGCGGTGGCTCCGTACCTAGACGACATTCTGATACAAGCGTCAAGTTTTCAGAATGCAAAGTCTCATACAGAGATAGTTCTAGCATTTCTGAGGTCGCATGAGTGGAAAGTGAACGTGGAAAAGAGTTCTCTGTTACCACTCACACGGGTTCCTTTTCTAGGGACTCTTATAGATTCTGTAGAGATGAAGATTTACCTGACGGAGTCCAGGTTATCAAAGATTCTCAATGCTTGCCGTGTCCTTCATTCCATTCCAAGCCCATTGGTAGCTCAGTGCATGGAGGTAATCGGCTTAATGGTAGCGGCAATGGACATAGTGCCATTTGCGCGCCTGCATCTCAGACCGCTGCAACTATGCATACTCAGTCAATGGAACGGGGATTACTCAGATCTGTCCCCTTTGCTAAATCTGGACCAGGAGACCAGAGATTCGCTTCTCTGGTGGTTGTCACCGGTTCATCTGTCCAAAGGAATGACCTTTCGCAGGCCAGATTGGACGATTGTAACAACGGATGCCAGCCTTCTAGGCTGGGGAGCAGTCTGGAATTCCCTGAAGGCTTAGGGATCGTGGACTCAGGAGGAGAAACTCCTCCCAATAAACATTCTAGAATTAAGAGCAATATTCAATGCTCTTCTGGCTTGGCCTCAGTTAGCAAAGCTGAGGTTCATCAGATTTCAGTCGGACAATATCACGACTGTGGCTTACATCAATCATCAAGGGGGAACCAGGAGTTCCCTAGCGATGTTGGAAGTCTCGAAGATAATTCGCTGGGCAGAGTCTCACTCTTGCCACCTGTCAGCGATTCACATCCCAGGCGTAGAGAACTGGGAGGCGGATTTTCTAAGTCGCCAGACTTTTCATCCGGGAGAGTGGGAACTTCACCCGGAGGTATTTGCTCAACTGATTCGTCGTTGGGGCAAAATTCGGATCTGGATCTCATGGCATCTCGCCAGAACGCGAAGCTTCCTTGTTACGGATCCAGGTCCAGGGACCCGGGGAGCAGTGCTGGTAGATGCATTAGCAGCCCCTTGGGTTTTCAACATAGCTTATGTGTTTCCACCATTTCCGTTGCTACCTCGGCTGATTGCCAGGATCAAACAGGAGAGGGCATCGGTAATTCTGATAGCGCCTGCGTGGCCACGCAGGACCTGGTATGCAGACCTAGTGGACATGTCGTCCTGTCTTCCATGGTCTCTTCCTCTGAGGCAGGACCTTCTAATTCAGGGTCCTTTCAACCATCCAAACCTAATTTCTCTGAGGCTGACTGCCTGGAAATTGAACGCTTGATTCTATCAAAGCGTGGGTTTTCGGATTCGGTTATTGATACATTAATACAGGCTCGGAAAACTGTGACAAGAAAAATTTACCATAAGATATGGCGTAAATATTTATATTGGTGCGAATCCAAGAGTTACTCATGGAGTAAGGTTAGGATTCCTAGGATATTAGCTTTTCTACAAGAGGGTTTAGAAAAGGGTTTATCCGCTAGTTCGCTAAAGGGACAGATTTCAGCTCTGTCTATTCTTTTACACAAACGTCTGGCAGAACATCCAGACGTCCAGGCCTTTTGTCAGGCTTTGGCTAGAATTAAGCCTGTGTTTAAAGCTGTTGCTCCTCCGTGGAGCTTAAACTTGGTTCTTAAAGTTCTTCAGGGTGTTCCGTTTGAACCCCTTCATTCCATTGATATTAAGCTTTTATCTTGGAAAGTTTTGTTTTTGATGGCTATTTCCTCGGCTCGAAGAGTATCTGAGTTATCTGCCTTACATTGTGATTCTCCTTATCTGATCTTTCATTCAGATAAGGTAGTTCTGCGTACTAAACCTGGGTTTTTACCTAAGGTTGTTTCTAACAGGAATATCAATCAAGAGATTGTTGTTCCATCATTATGTCCTAATCCTCCTTCAAAGAAGGAATGTCTTTTGCATAATCTAGACGTGGTCCATGCTCTGAAGTTCTACTTACAGGCAACTAAAGATTTTAGACAAACTTCTTCTCTGTTTGTCGTTTACTCTGGACAGAGGAGAGGTCAAAAGGCTTTGGCTACCTCTCTTTTTGGCTTTGTAGCATAATACATTTAGCCTATGAGACTGCTGGACAGCAGCCTCCTGAAATAATTACAGCTCATTCCACTAGAGCTGTGGCTTCCACCTGGGCCTTTAAGAATGAGGCCTCTGTTGAACAGATTTGCAAGGCTGCAACTTGGTCTTCACTTCATACTTTTTCCAAATTTTACAAATTTGACACTTTCGCTTCTTCGGAGGCTGGTTTTGGGAGAAAGGTTCTACAGGCAGTGGTTCCTTCTGTTTAATGTTCCTGCCTTGTCCCTCCCATCATCCATGTACTTAGCTTTGGTATTGGTATCCCATAAGTAATGGATGACCCGTGGACTGAACACACTTAACAAGAGAAAACATAATTTATGCTTACCTGATAAATTTATTTCTCTTGTGGTGTGTTCAGTCCACGGCCCGCCCTGTCTTTTTTTGAGGCAGGTTCTAAATTTTAAAATTATAACTCCAGTCACCACTGCACCTTGTAGTTTCTCCTTTCTCGTCTTGTTTCGGTCGAATGACTGGATATGACATGTGAGGGGAGGAGCTATATAGCAGCTCTGCTTGGGTGATCCTCTTGCAACTTCCTGTTGGGAAGGAGAATATATCCCATAAGTAATGGATGACCCGTGGACTGAACACACCACAAGAGAAATAAATTTATCAGGTAAGCATAAATTATGTTTTTTTAGACCCCCTAATTTTTTTGTTACACATATGCAAGAGGGAGGTTGAAATCTCACACAGAGTTTCTTAAAGGAACATT
Source organism: Bombina bombina (assembly GCF_027579735.1). Taxonomy (NCBI): domain Eukaryota; kingdom Metazoa; phylum Chordata; class Amphibia; order Anura; family Bombinatoridae; genus Bombina; species Bombina bombina. Next base: position 149,022,633 of record NC_069504.1, read on the forward strand.
ACACATATCCTGTTTCTTTTTTCTCTATTTTTTAAGGCCATGTCTGACATGGAGCAGGAGTTTGCTCTCATGAATCAGTGTTTATTGTGTTTAGAGGCACAAATTGCTGCACTTATGCAATTTTGTTATGTGTTAAGAAGACATTGCAGTCTAAAGAAAAAAATTTTCTATGCAGAGCCCAACGTCTCTCAGGACGATGCTGTTCAGGCGTTGCCACAGCTTTCTCCTGTTTCGTCCCAAGCCTCAATGGTGTCACATGCAGTGCCCTGCGTTTCCTCTCAGTCTCCGGGTGGAGTTTATTTGCAAGCAGAAATTGCTGCCCAGGTATCGTCGGCAGTATCTATGGCATTAGCTACCTTTCCTATATTGAAGTTAAAACATAAGAGGAAAGTTAGTAAGATAGTAAGGTTTCTGATCTTGCTACCCAAGTTGCCATACCTCATAAATCTGATGAGGATAATTCGTTGGTAGCCTCTGATGGTGAAATCTCAGAATCGGACAGTGTAATGCCTTCTTCTGATGATGCAGTTGTCACCTTCAGATTTAAGCTTGAACACCTTTGTGTACTGTTAAAGGAGATTTGGCTACTCTGGATGACTCTGACATTACCATACATAAGAAATCAAGTCTGCTTAATAGTTATTTTGATGTTCCTTCCTCTTCGGAGGTTTTTCCTTTTTTTTGGAATTTCTGGGAGAAGCCAGGGATACCTTTTACCCCGTCTCCTATTATCAAAAAAATGTTTCCTGTAGCTGACTCCGTTAAAGAACTATGGCACACTGTACCTAAAGTAGAATGGGCCATTTCTACTCTGGCTAAATAACTACTATTCCCATAGCTTTAAGGACCCAATGGATAAAAAGCTGGGGGCTTATTTGAAAATAATTTATGTTCATCAGGGTCTCCTATGGCAACCTGCTGTGTGTATTGCCACTGTGACTAGAGCGGCATCCTACTGGTTTGATGGTCTGTCTGATTCTCTTCAGGTGGAGATTTCCCTGGATTAGATCCAAGATAGACGTAAGGCCCTTAAGCTAGCCAATTCCTTTATTTCTGATGCTATCATGCAGGTTATTAGACTGAGAGCCAAGTCTTCTGGCTTTGCGGTGCTTGCCCGCAGGGCTTCGTGGCTGAAGTCTTGGTCTGCTGAAGTTTCCTCTAAGTTATAGCTTCTGGCGATTCCTTACAAGGGTAAGACCTTGTTTGGTCCTGGTCTGGCAGAAATTATTTCCGATATCACGGCTGGAAAGGGGTCTTTCCTTGCTTAAGATAAGAAGAATAGACCTAAAGGACGTCAAATTAATTTTCGTTCCTTTCGTAACTTCAGAGGGAAGTCCTCCCCTTCTTCCAATCAAGAGCAGTCCAAGTCCTGCTGGAGACCCAATCAGTCTTGGAATAAGGGGAAGCAATCTAAGAAGTCAGCAGCTGAATCTAAATCAGCATGAAGCGTTTGCCCCCGATCCGGGATCCGATCAGGTGGGGGGCAGACTTTCTCAGTTCTCTCAAGCATGGATACGAGCTGTCCCAGATCCCTGGTCTGTGGACATAGTATCATGGGGTTACAAATTGGAAATCAAGACTCTAACTTCCAGAGGCAGGTTCTGCCTCTCAAAATTATCTGCAGACCAGATAAAGAGAGGCGTTCTTGAAATGTGTACAGAATCTTTCCTCTCTGGGAGTGATAGTTCCTGTTGCAGTACAGGAACAGGGTCTGGGTTTCTATTCAAATCAGTTTGTGGTCCCCAAAGAGGAGGGAACTTTCTGACCTATTTTTGAAGTGCCTAAACAAGTTTCTCAGAATACCGTCCTTCAAGATGGAGACTATACGCTCCATTCTTCCTTTAGTTCAAGAGGGTCAGTTCATGACATCCATATACCTATAGGATGCATATCTTCATGTTCCCATTCACAGGGATTATCACAAATTTCCAAGAATTGCCTTTCTGGACAATCTCTTCTAGTTTTGGCCCTTCCGTTTGGTCTTGCCACAACTCCAAGAATATTCTCAAAGGTTCTGGGGACTCTCTTGGCAGTGATCCGGTCTCGGACGATATATTGGTTCAGGCGCCATCTTTTCGATGAGCAAAATCGCACACAAATATCTTGTCTTCTCTACGTTCCCACGAATGGAAAGTGAACTTGGAGAAAAGCTCCCTTGTTCCAGCTACAAGGGTAGTCGCCTTAGGGACCTTAATAGATTCCCTATCGATGAAAATTTTTATGACAGAGGTCAGAGAAGCCAAAATTCTTGCCCCTCTCTTCAGTCTGCTTTTCGACCTTCAGTAGCTTAATGTATGGAGGTAATCGGTCTGATGGTGGCTTCCATGGACATCATTCCCTTTGCTCGATTCCATTTGAGAGTTCTGCAACTGTGCATGCTCAGACAATGGCACGGAATCATGCAGATCTTTCCCAGTGTATGGATCTAGATCAGTCGACAAACACTCTCCCGTGGTGGCTTTCTCAGGAACATTAGTCTCAGGGTACATGCTTTCGGAGACCTGCCTGGGTGGTTGTGACCATGGATGCCAGCCTACTGGGCTGTAGAGCAGTCTGGGACTCGTTAAATGCGCAGGGCCTATGGACTCGGGAGGAGTCTGCTCCCCCCATCAACATCTTGGAGTTGAGAGCGATTTACAATGCTCTGATGGCTTGGCCTCAGTTGTCCTTAGCCCGGGTTTATCAAGTTCCAGTCAGACAACATAACTTCAGTGGCTTACATCAGCCACCAGGGAGGAACTCGGAGTTCTTTAGCCATGAAGGAGGTGGCTCGGATTGTTCAGTGGGCTGAAGCTTACAATTGCTGTCTATCTGCCATCCACATTCCAGGAGTGGACAACTGGGAAGTGGATTTCCTGTGCAGACAAAATTTTCTTCCCTGAGAGTGGGAACTACAACCGGAGCTGTTCTACAGCTTAACCCTCAAATGGGTGGTACCGGAGTTGGATCTGATGGTGTCTCGGCAGAATGCCAAGCTTCCAAGATACGGTTCAAGGTCAAGAGATCCGCAAGCCGTTCTAATAGATGGTCTGGCGGTTTCTTGGGATTTCATGCTGGCATCCCTTTTTCCTCTGCTCTCCTTCCATTGGTCATTGCTCGTATCAAACAGCAGAGGGCATCAGTGATTCTAATAGTCCCTGCGTGGCCTCGCAGCATCTGGTATGCAGACCTAGTGGAGATGTCTCTCCCACCATGGAGACTGCCTCTGAGGAAGGACCTTCTGATTCAGGGTCCTTTCTTCCATCCACATCTCGTTTCTATGAAGCTGACTGCTTGGAGATTGAACGTTTAGTGCTGTCTAAGCGTGGGTTTTCTGAATCGGTCATTGAGACCATAATTTAGGCTCGCAAGCCTGTTACTAGAAAGATTTACCATAAGATATGGCGTAAATATATTTATTGGTGTGAATCCAAGGGTTTCTCTTGGAGTAAAGTCAAGATTCCTAGGATTTTGTCCTTTCTCCAGGAAGGTCTGGAGAAGAGTTTGTAAGTCATTACCCTGAAGGGTCAGTTTTCTGCTTTATCTATTTTGCTACACAAGCGTCTGGCGGATGTGCCAGATTTGCAATCTTTTTGTCAGGCCTTGGGCAGAATCAGGCCTGTGTTTAAGTCTGTTACTCCTCCTTGGAGCCTTAACCTTGTTCTTAAAGTTTTTTTTTTTTTTTAATAACTTTATTTATGATTAGAATCCAGTACATACATGGCATAAGAATTAACTTAGTGCAGCTTAATGATATTGTTCAAGAAAAAGACCATTGAAAGGGTACAAGTATCAATCTTTGCCTAGACACATCCTCAATGATCTGCAGAACTTCACCATGCAGAGGTCTGGGTTCATTCATTTTTTTTTAAATGACAAAACAACATTATAACATCATAACACAAATCTTAACAAACAAAAATAACAAACAAAAATAACTTACTTACCCAGGGCCCCCCGGCTAAGGTCGCCCCCCATGGACACGAAGGAGAAACAGAGAAGGAGAAAGAAGATGACAGCAAGAAGTGGTACCGCAACAGAGGCCCCCAGAGCAGACAAGATTATGTGCACTTAGGCTAGGCTTACTGATTATTTTTGGGCAGCTGGGAAAGACCATCTGCCTTGGAGATTCTCATTTAAGATGAAAAGGCTATTTTTAAATGGGTATATGACTCTTTCTCTAACTGACTCCGGTAGGTATAGAAGATAAGTGTCCCATTTAGATATGAAATGTTTTATCCGCTTCTCCGGATCGCCCTTCACGTCTGCCTGTTCAATTAGCATTTGCATGTGTATACTTCTAATCAGTTTTTGAAGAGAGGGAGGTTTTTCCCCTGCCCAACCCGCCAATATAATTTGCTTTGCCAGAACCACAACCAGAGACACAAAGTTATCAAAAGGATGGGAGACAGCGGCAGAGATTAGGAAGATTATGTGTTGGGCCGAGAGTACAATCTGAGATTTTGTTACTTTCGTAAGCCAGTACGACACCTTGAGCCAAAAGTTCCTAAGCTTGGGACAATTCCATATTAGATGCAACCAGTCAGGGGAGCTATAGCTACATTTAGGGCAAATATCCCTAGCCTCAGGAATCCATCTAGAGCGCAGATGCGGGGTAATGTAAGCTTGCTGAATAAATTTTAGGTGTGTCTCCCTCAGTTTTGCCGAGATAGTGATTGTTTGTATCTTTTCCAAACTGTCACAGATAAGCCCCTCATCTACTAATAAGCCCTCAAAGCCAACCCATTTCGATATGAGTCTGCGCACTGCAGTGGCCTCAAAGTGTCTAAGTATGGTGTTGTAAGTGTGCGCGATTTTACAGGAACCCTGTCTCGCCAGTGCACATAAAGTGTCAATATTAGTGGGTTCTTTGGGGAGACGCCCCTCTGCTTTTAATTTAGAGATATAGTGCCTGCTCTGAAAGTACGCAAAACTGTGGCAGCTCGGGAGATTGAACTTTTCCTTTAAATCTTGAAATGGGACAATCTCCAATGTTAAAGGGTTAAAAAGCTGTTTGACCATGGTGAGATTTTGAGCCTGCCACACCTGGAATGCTTTGGTAGTGTAACCTGGTAGGAAATTCAAATTACCCTGAATTGGTAGATATTTACTCACAGATTTGTCTATTCCCCATACCCTGCACAACTTGGCCCAGGCCCTAAGCGGATCCCTGTACAAGACATGGCACTGTATTTGCGCAGGTAAGGAGGTGAAATTTGCATGTGGTAGAAAAGCCAGGGCCATTGGTTTGACCAAATTGTTTTCTAGTGTGGGGACAGTAAAATTGTTATTGCCAACCAGCCAATCTAAAACCAGCTTGGCTAGGGTAGCCCAGTTGTACCATGCTATATTCGGGAGACGAAGACCCCCTTTCTCCAAGGGCATGACCAGATAATCTCTCCCTATCCTATGCTTCTTCCCTCTCCAAATGAACTGTCCCAACGCGGACTGTAGTGATTTAGTATCTTGCTGGGTGAGAAGTAGAGGGAGCATCTGCAGAGGGTACAAGAGTTTGGGTAGCGCCACCATTTTAAAGAGGTGTATTCGCCCTGTGAGTGACAGGTGCAGATTATGCCAGCCCGAAAGCAGAAGTTTTATGTTACGTAGAGAGTCTGACAAATTTAATTGGTATAATTTGTTGGGGTTCATATGTATTTGAATGCCTAGGTACTTAAAGGATCCGTCTGTTATTCTAAGTGTGGTATTTGTTAAAGGAGTATTTTGCTTGTTTTGTAACCAGAGAACCTCCGATTTGTTGATATTAATTTTATACCCTGTGAAGGTCCCAAAGTTTTTAATTATATTCAAAAGAGGTGTCAAATTGGTCGCAGGGTTGCCGATAAATAGAAGCAGGTCATCTGCATACAGAGACAGATGTAGCTTCTGATCCTGGATGTCTAGTCCGTCACAAGTTTGACGGATGTGACAAGCAAGGGGCTCTATGGCTAGGTCAAACAATAGAGGGGAAAGAGGGCACCCTTGCCTTGTGCCCCTCTGCAGTGCAAATGAATGAGAGAGCTCGCCGTTAATAATCAGAGATGCCTTAGGGGCTGTATATAACCGGTTGAGAAAAGATGCAAAGTTGCCCGAAAGGCCAAATTTTTCCAATGATGTGTGTAGGTGGTCCCATTCTATCCTATCGAACGCTTTCTCTGCGTCAAGGGCTAGGAGACAGGCATCCTGCAAATCTACCGGATTAGGGGAATGGGAGTTATACCAGTAGTGGGAGGTGATTGCTAAAGTTTTCCTGATATTGATCACAGATGATCTACCTTTGATAAACCCAGTCTGATCTGTGTGTATAAGAGAGGGAAGGACCTGTGCCAGTCTATCGGCTAAGATTTTGGTTAACAATTTATAATCTCCGTTTAGTAACGAGATTGGGCGATAGGAGGAGGTGTCCGTGGGATCTTTATCCGGTTTAGGGATAAGACAAATATTTGCCTCTGCAAATCTGGTATCTATTTGAGATGAGCCCTCTAAATATGCTGTGAATAGGGAGGACAGGGCAGGGGCAACCTCATTTACTAGGAGTCTATAATAATCTGTGGGAAGCCCATCAGGGCCCGCAGCTTTTCCAAGCTTGGCTCTGTTTATAGCTTTAATTACTTCCTGAGGTAAAATACTGGCGCTAAGCAGGGAATTCTGTTCATCCGTGAGAGTAGGGATACATGTAGTGTTCCAAAAGTTTTGCTTAGCCTCCAGATTAATCTCCTGGCCTGTGTACAGGGAGGTGTAATATTTGACAAACTCTGACATAATTTCTTTATTGTTCGAGGTTAAGCGGGATTGGGATTTTATGGCCAATATGTGTGATTTAGGGGTAGAAAGCTTGACTAAGTTTGCTAGTAGTTTACCTGACTTGTTACCGTGCCTAAAATATCGTCCCTGTCTGTGTATGTCGAAGTTATTATTTTGTTGGGTTAAATATGTGTCTCTAGCGAGCTTAAGATCATAATATTTTTGTTTAGAGGTGGGGGTAGGATTAGAGAGGTACACATTATATGCTTCAGTAAGGTTTGCTAGAAATGTCTCGTTAATTCTCGCAAATTTTTTATTGTGGTGTGCTGTAAAGGAAGTAATGATTCCCCTCATAACTGGCTTAGAGGCATGCCAGAACAGGTTTGGGTTGTTACGGTGCTGTTCATTATCTGACGCATAGTGTGCCCACTCCGTCTTGAGATGTTGCCGGAAATTTATATCATTATATAAGTAAGAGGGAAATCTCCAAGTTCTGTTCGGGGGTCTAATGCGTGTAGGTTGGAGTGTGAAATGGATTGGGGCGTGGTCTGATATTACTATGCGCTCAATGGTTGGGTGGTGAATTTGAGATGTTATTTCAGAGGAGGTGAGAAAATAGTCTATTCTTGAGAGGGTGCTGTGCGTCTTGGACAGACATGTGTAATCTCTCTCCAGTGGATTCCTAACCCTCCAGACATCTACAAGCCCTAGTGTTGATTTTAAGTTGTTTATCAGTGATACCTCCCTCTTATATCTTGTGTATGAATGTTTTGAAGAACTAACCAAGGCAGGGTCCCTGAATCTGTCCAAGGGGAGAGCCTGGGCCAAGTTGTAGTCCCCCCCCAGGATAATAGGAGCAGTGTATGTGGCTAGTTTAGCCAGCAGAGTCGACCAAAAGGAGGGGCAGAACTCGTTGGGGCCATAGACATTGCATAAAGTGTAATTCATGTTACCCACCCCCAGGGCAGCCAGAATGTATCTCCCACCTCTATCTATGTCTACCTGCGAGAAAGACACTGAAAGGCCTTTTTTTACCAAGATAGCTACTCCCCTCTTTCTACTCTCAGTAGGGGAGTATAGAATGTGACCTACCCACCGAGACTTCAGTTTCTCATGTTCAGCTGCGGTTAGTTTTGTTTCCTGGAGCAGAGCTATATCAGTACGTAGGGCCCCAAGCTGCTGTAGGATCATGCTCCTTTTTGCCGGGGACGTAATGCCCCCCACATTCCAGGAGGTAAACCAAAGGCTTACAGCCATACATTAGATTTAGGGTTGAGGTAAAAGTGAGTAAAACTAAATGATAGACCATATGGTGTGGTCCCATGCACCTGAGCTTCTATTCTGTAATGCAGGAGGGCATGACCCCCACTAATGGGGTAGGAAGCGCTTATATGATATGTGGGTAGGCGTGTGGAGAGAAGAGAATCTGAAGAATGACTCACCAACAGAGGACAGCCAGGGAACGCCTGCCAGGGATTCGTGTCCAGGGGGGGGGCGAGACCAGATGAGCATCGGGAGAGGTCTGAGGGCAGGACCAGAAAGAGAGCATATTTAGAAACATAGCCATAAACATTGAAAAGGACCCCAGCATTCTCACAAATTCAGCAGACAGAACCCCTTTTTTTTTAACAAACCAGTCCCACCCCATGTATTGCCGTAGTATTTGTGCTAGAACTACAGAGAGATGGGATGCAGCGCAACCTAAGGTGGTTTGAGGGACGTTTGAAAAAGGAGTCAGGGGCATAGGGGGCATAAGCCTAGCTACAGGCAGGCTAAACGGGCTGACGGTTACTATTACCAGGGGAGAAAGCTCAGGACAATACAAGAATATTAGTTGGGGGGATATGTAATCCCATAGGATTCTGCAGGGAGGTAGCGCAAATATCAGCCCCTCTATGGAAAAGTGAGGTATACAAGCTGCGCATAGGCACTGCGTGGGGTGAGGTATAAGTGCGTAATCAACGGCTAGGGGAGGGACTTGATACTTCCCAAGGACATACAGGAAAGTGACTTTACCCTTCCCGCCCATTGCAAGCAGAGTAATAAGGAAAACAAAACATAAAACCCTGTGAATGCCCCCATTCTCCCCCACAAGGCAGATATAAAGTTTACGTGTCAAACATTGTAGACCAGATGACTCTTGCAGGTTTTCACCAAGATCTAGGATAAAACATAACAGAACAAACCAAGTAAGGAAAATACAGTACTCAGGCATGTATTAATAGTGATGTAGACAACACCACATAGTCCAATTGTGTGGAGCTCGGGGAGAGACCCTACGTCTGGGCCTCTCCGTATCAGCCTTTGGTTATCACCAGGTAAGGCGCACTTAAAGTGAAGAGTCAGAATCCTTCTCAAGAGAAGTATGATTAACCAACATATCCAGGACAAGTCCGGTTGGGACGATTCAAGTATCCCCATCTTTGTTTTCAGCATCTAGGTGTTCTTGCAGCTGTTGAGGTGTGGTGAAGAGCTTAGGACCCCCTGGGGTCATAAGCCGCAGCTTAGCTGGGTACAGAAGTGAGGCCTGTCTCCCCTGCGAGTGCAGCTTAGAACACAAGGGTGCAAAGTCTTTCCTTTTCCTCGCTACTTCGGCTGAAAAGTCTTGAAAGATTAGTAATTTGTGACCCTCGAAGCTAAGGTCTGATTTGGCTCTGTAGGCTTTGAGAACAGCTAATTTTTCCTGGTAGCGAAGCAACTTGAAAATTACTTGTCTTGGGCGCTGGTTAGATCTGTTAGGCAAGGATTCAGGGCCTATTCTGTGGGCCCTCTCCACGTCAAGTGGAAGGGTGTCTGGGTCTAATTGCAGCAGCTTGGGTAATGTTAGGGCTGTAAACTCAAGAAGATCTTTATTTTTGATTGACTCAGGCACTCCCACAACCCGCAAGTTATTGCGGCGAGAGCGGTTCTCCAGATCATCAAGCTTCTCTTGAAGTGCAAAACTCTGACGCTCCAGTCGTAAGATGGTAACAGAAGAGGAGTGCTGGGTATCTTCAACATCAGAGATTCTCTGTTCTGCATGTTGCAGGCGTGTGGAATATTGCCTGATCTCTGTAGTGAGAGTATCCATGCCCGCCTGTAAAGATTCCATTTTGGGAAGAAAAAAAGCTTTTAAATCATGCAACAGGGATTGGGGGGTATCTAAAGTAAAGTCCCCATCCGGCGGTGCCAGGGGTTCTGGCTGTGGTTCTGGGGCTTGCTTCTGCTTTCTGTCAGCCTGTTTTTGCCTGCCCGCCATGATAGGTATAGCCTGTGTGGCAGAGACTTTAAAATATTTATCCACTTTCATGTGGGACAGTAGAGTAGGTGAAAATTGGAGTGTTGCACGAGCAGTGCTGTCTACAGGCACACACGCAGCTTAAATTCCTAAAGCACTGGGTAGTGTGGAAAGTTCTTGTGTAGTGAGGCAGGTATGTGTTAAAGAAGCAAGATGTTCACGTCTACACATTCAAAATGCAAGTAGTTGATGCGCACCACGTGGGCAGAGCAGAATTGTGCCTCAGGCAGTGACCCAGCTATCCCCTCTGTATCCTTAAGTGTGGGTATATTTGGGGCCCTTAGACCTCTGTAAAGTTCCTTCACCCTCTCTCCTTACTCCAATTGCCCCTGTCTTCGAAAGGTTAACAGGATTCAGGGCCTAGAATTTGCGCTCCAACCTCACCTCCTCCGTCCTCCACCCCTCAAGCAGTAAACCTGTAGTGTCTCTTTTCAAGGTCCGCGGACAGGGGTTTCCCTGTATTAGTGTATTATGTGGCGGTTAAGATGGTAGGGGAGGGAGGCAGAGGAGCCAGAAACACTGGGCTATAATAATGGTAGGCGCTTCTTGTACACAGTCACAGCACTCACTGTCAGCTAGGATGGCGGTTGCACAGGTGTCCGGTACTGGTGCTGCTGGTGTTAATGCTGCAGGGCATTCATGTGTTATGAGTGTGCCGGGGGATCCAGGAGCGGGCACCTCGCTGTCATCCAAGATGGCGCCGGGCAGTAACGTTTGCGCTTCTTCCGTCCCTCCGGGGACAAGGGCTGATGTAATAAGCCCTTCACGCTGCCAGGTCAGTTGGGATAGCTTAGAGGTGAGTACCCAACAAGATATCTGCGTGGGGCCCCCTAGGAGAGCGGTCAAATCGGTCATTCAGCTCCACTATACACGGAGCTCTCTCCCAATGCTGCCGCTTCTCAGGCCCGCCCACCGGAAGTCCGACCGCCCACCGGAAGTCCGACTGTTCTTAAAGTTTTGCAGCAGGCTCCGTTTGAGCCATTGCATTACATAGATATTAAGTTATCTTTGAAGATTTTGTTTCTAATTGCTATTTCTTCTGCTAGTAGAGTCTCGGAACTCTCGTCTTTGCAGCGCTATTCACCTTATCTTATTTTTCATGTGAATAAGGTGGTTCTTCGTACTAAGTTTGGTTTCCTTCCTAAGGTGGTCTCGGACAGAAATATTAATCAGGAAATTGTTGTTCCTTCTCTGTCCTAGTCCTCCTTCTCATAAAGAACGTCTGTTGCACAACTTAGATGTTGTGCGCGCTTTAACATTTTACTTACAGGCGACTAAGGATTTTCACCAGTCTTCTACCCCGTTTGTTTCTCTGGGAAATGTAAAGGTCAGAAAGCTACTGCTACTTCTTTCTCTCTGGTTGAGAAGTATAATTCGTTTGGCTTATGAGACTGCTGGACAGCAGCCTCCTGAGAGAATTACGGATCACTCGACGAGAGCTGTCTCTGCTTCTTGGTCTTTCAAAAATGAAGCTTCCGTGCACCCCCGCTTCTTAGTAACTCTTAGCCAGGTAGAGAGAGAAGAGGAGAGTAAAAAAAAACAAAAAACACTTTTGAGATCCCACCACGTACCTTAAATTACCTACATTAATATATGGCTCCGTCCTCCACCCTTTCCCCTATATGCATAGCGGTGCTTATCCGCTGAATTTCCCTCCCCCCCCCCCTACTATATACGCATTTTCTCACATTTGGAAACTCCCAAAGAGCTTCCCATCTGACCATCAGTTTCTTTTTATAATTATGGTCCATTGGGCCTAAAGCTATGTTATCAACTGATTAGTCATTTACACTATCTTATTGAAAAACTGAGGTTTCATTAGCCTATTATTAATGTTTTATATAACTGCTGAAATGTTTCGCTTCATTTTGTTTGTACTTTTTCTTGTTGTCAAAAAGGCGTATTATGTTCTTACGTTTGTTATGCAAAACCTCAATAAAAAATATTTTAAAAAAAAATGAAGCTTCCGTGGAACAGATTTTCAAGGCTGCAACTTGGTCCTCTTTGCATACTTTTTCCAAATTTGATACTTTTGTCATGGCTGAGGCTTCTTTTGGGAGAAAGGTTCTTCAAGCGGTGGTGCCTTCTTTTTAGGTGTACCTGTCTTGTCCCTCCCTAGTAATTTGTGTCCTCTAGCTTGGGTATTGGTTCCCAACAGTAAATGATTTTGCCGTGGACTGACCATATCTTAGGAAAGAAAACAAAATGTATGCTTACCTGAATAATGTATTTCTTTCCGGATATGGCCCCCGCCCTTTGTTTTAAGACAGTTATTTTTGACTAAACCTCAGGCACCTCTACACCTTGTGTTACTCCTTTCTCTTGTAAGGTGTATCCAGTCCACGGATCATCCATTTCTTGTGGGATATTCTCATTCCCAACAGGAAGTTGCAAGAGGACACCCACAGCAGAGCTGTTATATAGCTCCCCCCCCTAACTGCCATATCTAGTCATTCTCTTGCAACTCTCAAAAAGCATGGAGGTAGTAAGAGAGAGTGGTGAAATATAGCTAGTTTTTTTTCTTCAATCAAAAGTTTGTTATTTTTAAATGGTACCGGAGTTGTACTATTTTATCCCAGGCAGTAAATAGAAGAAGAATCTGCCTGCATTTTCTATGATCTTAGCAGGTTGTAACTAAGATCCATTGCTGTTCTCACATATGTCTGAGGAGAGAGGTAACTTCAGCGGGAGAATGGCGTGCAGGTTACCCTGCTGTGAGGTATGTGCAGTTACAATTTTTTCTAGAGATGTAAATGCTAGAAAATGCTGCTGATACCGGATTAAAGTAAGTTAAGCCTGGATACAGTGATTTAATAGCGACTGGTATCATGCTTACTCTCAGAGGTAATACTCTTATAAAATTGCAATATAAAACGTTTGCTGGCATGTTTAAGCGTTTTCATATATGCTTTGATGATAAAACTTTATTGGGGCCTAGTTTTTTCCACATGGCTGGCTTAAATTTTGCCTAGAAACAGTTTCCTGAGGCTTTCCACTGTTGTAGTATGAGTGGGAGGGGCCTATGTTAGCGCTTTTTTGTGCAGTTAAAATTACAGACTGAGACATCCAGCTTCCCTCAGGAGTCCCCTGAATGCTATAGGACATCTCTAAAGGGCTCAAAGGCTTTCCAAAGTCGTTTATTGGGGAAGGTAGGGCCACAGCAGAGCTGTGGCAGTTTGTTGTGACTGTTAAAAAACGTCTATCGTTTTTTTTATCCGTTTTTTGAACTAAGGGGTTAATCATCCATTTGCAAGTTGGTGCAATGCTCTGTTAGCTTATTACATACACTGTAAAAATTTCGTTTGATTGACTGCCTTTTTTCACTGTTTTTCAAATTTTGACAAAATTTTTTCTCTTAAAGGCACAGTACCGTTTTTTATATTTGCTTGTTAACTTGATTTAAAGTGTTTTCCAAGCTTGCTAGTCTGATTGCTAGTCTGTACAAACATGTCTGACATAGAGGAAACTCCTTGTTCATTATGTTTAAAAGCCATGGTGGAACTCCCTCTTAGAATGTGTACCAAATGTACTGATTTCACTTTAAGCAATAAAGATCATATTCTGTCTTTAAAAAATTTATCACCAGAGGAATCTGACGAGGGGGAAGTTATGCCGACTAACTCTCCCCACATGTCAAATCCTTTGACTCCCGCTCAAGGGACTCACGCTCAAATGGCGCCAAGTACATCTAGGCCGCCCATAGCGTTTACTTTACAAGACATGGCGGCAGTCATGGATAATATACTGTCAGCGGTATTAGCCAGACTACCTGAATTTAGAGGAAAGCGAGATAGCTCTGGGGTTAGACGAAATACAGAGCATGCTGACGCTTTAAGAACCATGTCTGATACTGCCTCACAATATGCAGAAGCTGAGGAAGGAGAGCTTCAGTCTGTGGGTGATGTTTCTGACTCAGGGAAGATGATGCAACCTGATTCTGATATTTCTACATTTAAATTTAAGCTTGAACACCTCCGCGTGTTGCTCAGGGAGGTTTTAGCTGCTCTGAATGACTGTGATACAATTGCAGTGCCAGAGAAATTGTGTAGACTGGATAAATACTATGCAGTGCCGGTGTGTACTTATGTTTTTCCAATACCTAAAAGGTTTACAGAAATTATTAATAAGGAATGGGATAGACCAGGTGTGCCGTTCTCTCCCCCTCCTATTTTTAGAAAAATGTTTCCAATAGACTCCACCACACGGGACTTATGGCAGACAGTCCCTAAGGTGGAGGGAGCAGTTTCTACTCTAGCAAAGCGTACTACTATCCCTGTCGAGGACAGTTGTGCTTTTTTAGATCCAATGGATAAGAAGTTAGAGGGTTACCTTAAGAAAATGTTTATTCAACAAGATTTTATCCTACAGCCCCTTGCATGCATTGCTCCTGTCACTGCTGCTGCGGCGTTCTGGTTTGAGTCTCTGGAAGAGGCTTTACAGGTAGCGACTCCGTTGGATGACATACTTGACAAGCTTAGAGCACTTAAGCTAGCCAATTCTTTTGTTTCTGATGCCATTGTTCATTTGACTAAACTAACGGCTAAGAATTCTGGTTTTGCTATCCAGGCGCGCAGGGCGCTATGGCTTAAATCATGGTCAGCTGACGTGACTTCAAAGTCTAAGCTGCTTAACATTCCCTTCAAAGGGCAGACCCTATTCGGGCCTGGCTTGAAGGAAATTATTGCTGATATTACTGTAGGAAAAGGTCATGCCCTTCCTCAGGACAGGTCCAAATCAAGGGCCAAACATTTTAATTTTGGTGCCTTTCGAAACTTCAAGGCAGGTACGGCATCAACTTCCTCTAATGCAAAACAAGAGGGAACTTTTGCTCAGTCCAAGACGGTCTGGAGACCTAACCAGACCTGGAACAAAGGTAAGCAGGCCAAAAAGCCTGCTGCTGCCTCTAAGACAGCATGAAGGAACGGCCCCCTATCCAGTAACGGATCTAGTAGGGGGCATACTTTCACTCTTCGCCCAGGCGTGGGCAAGAGATGTCCAGGATCCCTGGGCGTTGGAAATTATATCTCAGGGATATCTTCTGGACTTCAAAGCTTCTCCCCCAAAAGGGAGATTTCACCTTTCACAATTATCTGCAAACCAGATAAAGAGAGAGGCATTCTTACACTGTGTACAAGACCTCCTAGTTATGGGAGTGATCCATCCAGTTCCAAAGGAGGAACAGGGACGGGGATTTTACTCAAATCTGTTTGTGGTTCCCAAAAAAGAGGGAACCTTCAGACCAATTTCGGATCTAAAGATCTTAAACAAATTCCTCAGAGTTCCATCATTCAAGATGGAAACTATTCGTACCATTTTACCTATGATCCAGGAGGGTCAATATATGACTACCGTGGATTTAAAGGATGCTTTTCTTCACATTCCGATTTTCTCAGGTTTGCCTTTCTAGACAGGCATTACCAGTTTGTAGCTCTTCCCTTTTGGATTAGCTACAGCCCCAAGAATTTTTACGATGGTTCTGGGGTCGCTTCTGGCGGTACTAAGGCCGCGGGGCATAGCAGTGGCCCCTTATTTAGACGACATCCTGATACAGGCGTCATACTTCCAAATTGCCAAGTCTCATACGGACATTGTACTGACATTTCTGAGGTCGCATGGGTGGAAAGTGAACGAGGAAAAGAGTTCTCTATCCCCACTCACAAGAGTTTCCTTCCTAGGGACTCTGATAGATTCTGTAGAAATGAAAATTTACCTGACGGAGTCCAGGTTATCAAGGCTTCTAAAGTCCTGCCATGTTCTTCATTCCATTCCGCGCCCTTCGGTGGCTCAGTGCATGGAAGTAATCGGCTTAATGGTAGCGGCAATGGACATAGTGCCGTTTGCACGCCTACATCTCAGACCGCTGCAACTATGCATGCTCAGTCAGTGGAATGGGGATTACACAGGTTTATCCCCTCTACTAAATCTGGATCAAGAGACCAGGGATTCTCTTCTCTGGTGGCTATCTGGGGTCCATCTGTCCAAAGGTATGACCTTTCGCAGGCCAGATTGGAAAATTGTAACGACAGATGCCAGCCTTCTAGGTTGGGGTGCAGTCTGGAACTCCCTGAAGGCTCAGGGATCGTGGACTCTGGAGGAGACACTCCTTCCAATAAATATTCTGGAACTGAGAGCGATATTCAATGCTCTTCAGGCTTGGCCTCAGTTAGCAACAATGCGTTCATCAGATTTCAGTCGGACAACATCACGACTGTGGCTTACATCAACCATCAAGGGGGAACAAGGAGTTCCCTGGCGATGTTAGAAGTCTCAAAGATAATTTGCTGGGCAGAGATTCAATCTTGCCACCTATCAGCTATCCATATCCCAGGTGTAGAGAACTGGGAGGCGGATTTTCTAAGTCGTCAGACTTTTCATTCGGGGGAGTGGGAACTCCATCCGGAGGTGTTTGCTCAATTGATTCATCGTTGGGGCAAGCCAGAACGCCATGCTTCCTTGTTACGGATCCAGGTCCAGGGATCCCGAGGCGACGCTGATAGATGCTCTAGCAGCGCCTTGGTCTTTCAACCTGGCCTATGTGTTTCCACCGTTTCCTCTGCTCCCTCAACTGATTGCCAAGATCAAGCAGGAGAGAGCATCAGTGATTTTGATAGCGCCTGCGTGGCCACGCAGGACCTGGTATGCAGATCTGGTGGACATGTCATCCTTTCCACCTTGGACTCTGCCGTTAAGACAGGACCTTCTACTACAAGGGCCTTTCAATCATCCAAATCTAATTTCTCTGAGACTGACTGCCTGGAGATTGAACGCTTGATTTTATCAAAGCGTGGCTTCTCAGAGTCAGTCATTGATACCTTAATACAGGCACGAAAGCCTGTCACCAGGAAAATTTACCATAAGATATGGCGTAAATATCTTTATTGGTGTGAATCCAAGGGTTACTCATGGAGTAAGGTCAGGATTCCCAGGATATTATCCTTTCTCCAAGATGATTTGGAAAAAGGATGGTCAGCTAGTTCTTTAAAGGGACAGATTTCTGCCCTGTCTATTCTTTTGCACAAGCGTCTGGCAGATGTTCCAGACGTTCAAGCATTTTGTCAGGCTTTAGTTAGAATCAAGCCTGTGTTTAAACCTGTTGCTCCACCATGGAGCTTAAATCTGGTTCTTAAGGTTCTTCAAGGAGTTCCGTTTGAACCTCTTCATTCCATAGATATCAAACTTTTATCTTGGAAAGTTCTTTTTTTGGTAGCTATTTCCTCGGCTCGTAGAGTCTCCGAGTTATCTGCATTACAATGTGATTCTCCTTATCTGATCTTCCATACGGATAAGGTAGTCCTGCGTACCAAACCTGGGTTTTTACCTAAGGTGGTATCTAACAAGAATATAAATCAAGAGATTGTTGTTCCATCCTTGTGTCCTAATCCTTCTTCAAAGGAGGAGCGTCTATTACACAATCTGGACGTGGTTCGTGCTTTAAAGTTTTACTTACAAGCTACTAAAGATTTTCGTCAAACATCTGCTTTGTTTATTGTCTACTCTGGACAGAGGAGAGGTCAAAAGGCTTCGGCAACCTCTTTCTTTTTGGCTAAGAAGCATAATCCGCTTAGCCTATGAGACTGCTGGACAGCAGCCTCCTGAAAGGATTACAGCTCATTCTACTAGAGCTGTGGCTTCCACTTGGGCCTTTAAAAATGAGGCTTCTGTTGAACAGATTTGCAAGGCGGCGACTTGGTCTTCGCTTCATACTTTTTCAAAATTCTACAAATTTGATACTTTTGTTTCTTCGGAGGCTTTTTTTAGGAGAAAGGTTTACAGGCAGTGGTACCTTCCGTTTAAGTACCTGCCTTGTCCCTCCCTTCATCCGTGTACTTTAGCTTTCGTATTGGTATCCCACAAGTAATGGATGATCCGTGGACTGGATACACCTTACAAGAGAAAACACAATTTATGCTTACCTGATAAATTTATTTCTCTTGTGGTGTATCCAGTCCACGGCCCGCCCTGTCATTTTAAGGCAGGTAATTTTTGAATTTAAACTACAGTCACCACTGCACCCTATGGTTTCTCCTTTCTCCGCTTGTTTTCGGTCGAATGACTGGATATGGCAGTTAGGGGGGGAGCTATATAACAGCTCTGCTGTGGGTGTCCTCTTGCAACTTCCTGTTGGGAATGAGAATATCCCACAAGAAATGGATGATCCGTGGACTGGATACACCACAAGAGAAATAAATTTATCAGGTAAACATAAATTGTGTTTTTTTCTCCATTTCCTTTCGGTCCAGTGACTGGGGGTTGTGGGAAGGGGAGTGATACTTAACAGCTTTGTTGTGGTGCTCTTTGCCGCCTCCTGCTTCCTTCAGAAGTGATATTCCCAACAATAAATGATGCTGCCGTGGACTCACCATATCCTGAAAGAAATACATTTATCAGGTAAGCATAAATGTAGTCTCCCCTCCCCCCCCCAAAAAAAAAGTCTTTATTTTATTAATAAGTTATACACTGCACCTCACATACCTGCTAGTTTCCCTGCACAGTGTATTATGCAACGAACCATTTATAAAATAATCATTAAAAACAATGGATAATAATTAATGGCAAGAAACTCATAATAAAGTCCCTTTAATAAAGTGAGTGCATTGGCCATAGGAATAGTTTGACGTAGGTTGCAGATTTTAGAGACAAAGGTTCACAGAATTGGAAAATTCATGCATTTTACAGTTAATTTATAAGAACGGGGGGCAAAATAAATAAGGAAAGTATTTTATATAAGTTGTTTTACTTTTGTCTAATAAAGCATTTTTTATTGCAAAGTTTTTACTGTCCCCTTTTACAATGTTGACCTTTCTCTTGCTTTAAAGATACACAAAATCACATGTAAAAGAAGCAGAATATAGATTAAAAAAATACCATTAATTTTCCTATTGTAAAAAAACTGCCAGGTATAAAATTTTCTAGGTCACCTATGCCCCCTTCTAAAATTTAGTAAATAATGTTTTCTTCTTAAACAGGAAGAGTCCACAGCTGCATTAATTACTTTTGGGAAAAAAGAACCAGGCCACCAGGAGGAGGCAAAGACACCCCAGCCAAAGGCTTAAATACCTCCCCCACTCCCCTTATCCCCCAGTCATTCTTTGCCTTTTGTCACAAGAGGTTGGCAGAGAAGTGTCAGAAGTTGAAGATAGTCTCTTATAAAGGTTAGTACTCTTCGGAATGGGACTGGAGTTTTAAATAATCCTGTCGGCCTCTCAGTGAGAGCATGGATGAAAGTTAGAGTCCTGAGATGCAGGGAGTGCGAAACCATTCCGACTCATGTTAACAGCTCCTTGGCAATCAGCGTTGATGAGTTTCACTGCCTGCCTTTATTCTCTCAAGTCCATGTCAGAAGCGATGCTACTATCTGTCACACTTGAAGAGCCATGTTCCTGTTCCACAACGTAAATTCCGGTAAGATAGTTTCATTTTATTTCAATATGGGAATGTAATGTTAACAAAAGTTAAGGTCAGGGTCCCAGTGGGACTCCTTTTATCTTATGGAATCAAGGGTTAATATCTCCTTGGAGTGGGGAAAGTTTCCGAACAGGGAGGACTTTAATCATGTTTATGTGATTCTGTCTGCTTATAGTGTATTGATACTTGGGCTCAGTGCTATTTGGAACATAACGGCCTATCATCAGATTGCGCTGTCTTTTTTTTTTTTTTTTGACCGGTGTGCCTTTTTTGGCTAAGCTTACACGATGCACTGCGTGACCGGGTGTTGTCACGTATTTCCGTACTCTGTCCGAATGACGATGGAGCAAGTCTGTTCGTTGGTAGTCTGGTTCTCAGGAGGTGGTGAGTGCCCCAGCAATTGGGGGTGTAAGGTGCCGTTTAGCTTTTGTCCATATTTGAATTCTCCAATTTATATTGCAATCTCCAAGTTATAGAGGATTTTTTTTAGAGACGGACATCTCCGACTCAGAGTATACGTCTTGTTAGGAGTATCAAATGGCCCGGGTTATCCATGCCCATCAGTTATGTTCCGATTGCCGTACTAGAGTACTCTCTTCCCCTGATTCAGGGAGTGTAGAGTGCATTGAGCCATCCGCCCCTGAGGATTCCATGTCCAGTGATACACGTGCCTCAGAACATTCTTTTGCTACGCAAGCAGGTGTCCCTAGAGCCGTTATTCCTTCTCCAGAAGGCGACTTGTTTCCTCCAGAGGTTACGGCACGGTTCCGCATGGCCATATCTATGGCGCTGGCGCATTTATATCTCACAAGAGAAGTATTTTTTAAATATTGTCTGTTTTCTGTTAAACAGGGTCCGTCGAGCATAAGATCGCCTGAGTCAGTTCGACCTTCTGGGGAAGCGATGGCCTCTGTGGCTTCAGGGGTCCCTCCCTCTGGGCCAGGGTCATCTATCGATCCGGCGAGGGAACATTTTGCCTTCCGTTATAGACTGGCATGCCTTTGTGTCCTACTGAGGCATGTTTTGGCGGTGCTGGAGGATTCCGGTCCTACTGGGCCCGAGGGATCCTTAGTGTTCTGTGACCAAGTGCAAACTTGGTTAGACGTTGGGGGATGAAGTCCATCTCCTTCACATCGTCTTTTTCTTATTTTATTGTATCTGTTCCAGTTCTGAGCTTAGGAGATTGGGGCCTTTATATCCATTGGTTCCGTTGTAGGCTTTTTCTCCTTGGGCATTCACCCGCGGGTGCTGCCTTTATTTTCTTTTGATCCGGTTAGGATGTGGTTAATTTTTTTACGAAGCTCATGTTTGTTATAGTTGTGGTTCGGAACGTTTCTTTCTCTGGAACTGATACTTGCGATTTTGTGGTCGTGTGAGCCCTTCTTCGGAAGTTACGCAGTACTATATCATACATAGTTTTGTTTATTGTTCATGTTATCGATCCCTTCTGGGATTTTCCTTGGAGCGGGGACAGTTTCCGAATGTTCTCGTTCCAGGCGGGTCCTGGTCGAGGCGATAGATGCTGTTCCTTTATGGTTCATGTCATCCACATGGTGCCGGTATACTGGTTAACCTGTCGGGTGCTGAGTTGTTCACTTTGTTAAGTGTTTGTGTTCTCTGGTTGCCTCCTTGTTAGGGGACGGGGGGCTGCTTAGCTAGACTAAGTGGCCTAGGGGATGTCTACCATGCCTAGTAGGGCCCACCACCTGATTTTCTTCCCTGAGGTTTTATTTGCTGGGTAGCATGTCTGCTTATTAAGCTCAAGATAGGAGTTTGAATACATCCCCATGTGCTACACTTTAGGGGGTTCCAGGATCGGAACCTGCGGAAGCTCAACGTGAGAGGCCTTTGGCTTAGGGACCGAGTTCTACATTCCCATCGGGTTTGGAGGTTGGATGACCTCTAGACGTCGGGGGTTCACATTGGATAGCGTTTTCGTTTTCCATTTTGGTAACTCTGGACGTCTAAATTTTGTGGCTAGTGTCAGGCACCTCTCGTAGGTTGCCAGGGCTACTTAACCCCTTGTTGGGGGTCGGGTCATCGGGGTTTGGAAGTTGATTTTCTACCTTCCTTCTTTAATATGTTGCACTCTTTTATAGGAGCGCAGGGGTGAAGGTGTTTTTTCTTTTGTTCCCCGACTTCTCCCTTGGTAGACTTGTATGCAAGGAGTTGTGCGGCTCCCAGGTAGTTTCCTGTGCGGTACAGGGTTTATGGGAGACTGATCCTGCGCGGATCTTTGAAGATTTGTCTTCTTTTCCTCCCTCGGACTAGGTACCTCCTACTTGACCTATTGGATGTCTCCTTAGATTCTCTGGTCTGTATATCTTTGAGAAGGCCATGATTCATGGTCATGGGTATACGGGAGGCTCTGCTAGGTGCTCTCCGTCGGAGATCACTGGATGGTCCTCAGAGTGTGAATACTTGGACCGACTTTGGGTCCTGTAGGTCTGTCTTATAGCCATGTCTTTGTGATCTCAGATACGTTCAGGATCGTTCCTAGGGAAACCAGCTGCAGCTCCTTACACCTTGAATGTGGGTTCCATGCTGTTTTGGGTTCATGCCTAGGTGCAACCTCTGCTTGTCCCTCTAGGGATGAGCCGGTATCTGTCTGATGGCTTTTGCTGTCTCTCACCCTAGATTTACGGTTGTTGTCAGGGGACAACTATTCCACCTTGATGTGGGCTCGTGGTTGTCGTTTTCACCTGAGCTGTCAAGTTCCTTAGATATGGTTTTACCATTTCTCCTTTTCTTTGCCAAGTCTATGGCTGGCGAAGCGGTTCCTTTGTGTTTGACCCCCTTCGGGGAGGTCTCAGAGGTCCTTCTCGTTCCGAGGTTTTCTCCCTCCTTGCGTGCCAGAGGTCCTGGGGCTGGATTCTGGTTCTGGGATGCTGTAGTTCAGTGTCTTTTCTTCCTTGTTGGGGAGTGGTCCTTCTTTGGAAGGGAGCTATGTAGGTTTTCTGGTTCTTGAGCTCTGTTTGCCCTGACAAGCTTTTTTAAATGCCGGCCAGAGTGGGTTTGTTCAATTCGGGTCCCCCCCTTATTTTTTTTTTTGCCCTTGAGAGGTGGTCCGGAGATTTTGTAGTCTTCAGACGAACGTTACCAATTCTTTGAACTAGGTCTGTTTCCTCGGAGGGGGGGGGGGGGGTTGGGTTTCTTGCTGCTCTGTTGAGTTTTGCAGTGCGCTCCAGTTCCTGCCGGTCTAAGTGGCCTATGGGTTGTCTCCCAGTCTAATAGCTGAGGGTTGGAAGTTCAAATCCTACTTTGGCAGCTCTCTGACCTTGTTCCTGCCTTCGGTGGGGGGTCATGGTCCTCCGCTAGTTGCATGGGCTGCTGGTATGGGATGCTCTTCTAGGCTCTGGTCCCTGGACAAGAGCTGTCATCATTCGGCAATCTCTGTGGGATGGTCTCCCACATTGGCTTAGGGTCAGCTTTGCTCACTTGAGGCTAAGTTCGCAAGTTCTTGTTCAAAAGGGGCAACGTATTTCATGTGCTAGCCTTTTTCTCTGATAGGATAATCATCCTTGTCTGATGAATCCGACTGGCTTCGGGTTAGAGGTTCTCTTCCTATGTTGTCTAGTTTAGCTACTGTGTTGTTAGACTGGAGTACAGGAGAAGCTTGTGGCTTCTTTGTAGCTCCATGAGTTGTAGGGTGTTGTTGCAGAGATCTAAGGATAGACCTTGGGGTTCTCTGGATTGCACATTTCGGTGTAGTGCTGATCTCTGGTTCTGTTCCTCTTAAGGAGTTCTCCTCTGGGTGGTTGTTTTCGCAACCTCTGGTTCGCTTTAGTCGTGTTGAGGTTTCTTCTTTAGTCGGTGGTCCTTTAGATTCTCGGGTCCTCCGTTTTTTTTTTCCCCCTTGGGGGTATGTGAAGGTTCTTCCTTCGCATCGGGGGTTAGTCTTGGGTGCTCGTAAGCCCTGCAGGACTTGGCACTTTGCTTATTGGCTCTAGGGATCTGAGTGGTCTCTAGCTCGGCCTTGTAGGTTATTTAACGGATGGGCAGTTACTGGGTCCTTTCAGGTTTCTAACCCCTTGTTCTAAGTATTACAGTTTTTCTGTAGGTGTTAGGTTTTTTCAGGCTGTGGTGCCCTTTGAAGGGACCACCTTCTGTATCCACCCTATTGTTTGCATTCAGTGTCCTCTGTATCTTGGGTATTGTTTCCCAAAAGCAATGAATGCAGCTTTGGATTCTTCCCATTTAAGAAGAAAAACTTAAATTATGCTTACCTGATAATTTTCTTTTCTTCTGACGGGAAGAGTCAACAGCTCCCCGCCCGTGTTTTATCTGTGTTGCAGGAGTATAGATTTTTGTTCTTCTGGCACCTTTTTCACCCTGATATTTCTCCTACTATTCCTTGTTCCCTTGAGAGAATGACTGGGGGATGAGGGGAGTGGTGGAGGTATTCAAGCCTTTGGCTGGGGTGTCTTTGCCTTTTCCTGGTGGCTAGGTTATTATTTCCCAAAAGTAATGAATGCAGCTGTGGACTCTTCCCGTCAGAAGAATAGAAATTTAAGTTTTTCGGTAAATATGAGATCTGAAAATTAAGACTTACTGTAATGAAGACTTAATGTCTGATCTAGTTTTAGCCTAATAAGCTACAATACATTAAAGGGATATGAAACCCAATTGTTTTCTTTTGTGATTCAGACAGAGCATGCAACTTTCTAATTTATTCCTATTATTAGTTTTTCTTCGTTTTCTTGGTATCTTTACTTGAAAAGAAGTAAATGTAGTTTAGCACTCCTATGGCAGCAGTATTTGCAACATTGTAAAACATTACTACAAACAATGTTGCAAACACTTCTGCCAAAGAGTACTATAGACATGTGTACACTTATGAATTCCGATGAACCTACCTAGATTTACGCTTTAACAAAGCAGGCCAAAAGAACAAAGCAAATTTGATGTTAGAAGTACATTTTAAAGCTGTTTAAAATTGCATACTCTATCTAAACCATGAGAGTTTATTGCTGAATCTTCTGTCCCCTAAACTTCTAGTGTTTTATGGGCAAAAATAATTGGTTCGAAAAAAATTTGATGCAAAGCATGTGAAATGCCGCAGACGTTATCTTGAGGTTGTATTTTATTCCATGTTTATTTTTAGGTTTTGAGCTTGTCTATTTTTTGCAAGAAAATGTCGACTTTGATTTGGCTTGAGGATGTTCAGAATGAGATGGAACTCAAGGCTTTTAGTCTGAGTGGTGTTTGCCTACAGAAATGTGGAGGATTTCTTCTCTTGGAAGTGCCAGGACTGGCAGAAGGAAGACCTTCCCTGTTTCCAGGTTACCTCATAATCTCAATATTATTTGGAGGGAAAAGATATGTTATTATGTAACTAAACTGTTGACTGATCAAATGTTTATGTTGGTAGTGTATTAGAAACCTGAAAGTATAGTGAAGAACACAGCTTGACAAATATGTTAAAAATCCAGGAAATGGCAACAAAAAAATGTAGAAGCCAGCAGTTTCTCTGCTTTGACTTGTGTCTAATATACAAATAATATTCTCCAGGAAAAAAATGTGGTTATAGTATTCAAGCAGAAAAGTATAAAAGCATCATCAGCAAGGTGCAAAGGGCACAGAGGGTTAAACAAAATCTAAATTTTAGAAAAAACTTATAGTTTAATCTTTACTACTTTATAGCTAAATAACAAATAACATGGATGGTTATATAATGAACAATTAGATTCCAAAACTTTAAATGCCAAGTTCAATACATAATAACCATATAAAAAGCAGGTTTAGGATCTCCTTGAATGAATATGCTCAAACCTCAATGTGAATCTAATGGGGAAATATAAATGGGTAAAAACAGTCTACATAATGTGTAAGGCTAGGAGCAAAACAGCGAAATCCAGCGAACAAACATTATTTATTCCAAATCACACACACTGATTACAGGGTAAAATAGCTCAAAGCAATAAAATCATCACAAATTGATGCAATGACCAACAGCCTGCCAGTCTTGCGCGTTTTGGCTGAAGACCAACCTTAATCATAGACCATGGCTGAGTATACTGTTTCCTCCCTTAAATAGCCAAATATTGGCTAATTAAGGGATACAGCTGTGGTCATGATTTAAACACTTAACCTGCTAACAGAAACATGAACATGAATTGAAACATTACCAATAGCCCCAATTGTAAAATATTTTATCATCAGAGAATATTATATAAGTATTAGGGCAAATAATAACAGTGATAGCAATGGGTGATCTCCATCTATAACACAAATTTAGGGCATAAACAAGCCTCTGAGAAATGGGATACCAGTACTATATACAATCCCAAAAATGTAATCTTAAGATTTTTTTTTTATAGTAATTTTTATTTTTTTATTTGATCTAATTGGGGTTAATTTAGGGGGTGTTAGGTTAGGGGGCTTAGTGATTAAATTAGTTATTTGGGTTGTGGGGGATGGTGGGTTAGGAGTGGGTAGGTTAATTAGGTTTATTGCAATGTGGGGCACGGCGGGTTAGGGGTTAATTAGGTGTATTTGTGTTGTGGGGGTTTGGCGGTTTAGGGGTTAATAGTGTAATTAGGTTTATTGTGTTGTGGGGTTGGCAGTTTAGGGGTTAATAGGTTAAATATATTTTTTGCGATGTGGGGTTTGGCATATTAGGGGTTAATAGATTTTTAGTTATTGCGTTGGTGGGGTGTACAGGTAGATATTGCGCATGCGTTACGTGTTATTTAGATATTCCAGGGAGTTACGGTACATATATATTCAGAGCAAGGCTTGCTATGCCTGCCTATGTGTGGCGAGGTGAAAATGGAGTAAAATGTCTCCATTTTCGCCATGTAAATCCTTGCGCTGAATATACAGATTTGCGATGCAGTTCTATGTTAGTCTGTGAGAGTAAAATTAGCTGCGACGGGGGAAATATACGCACCACATTTATATGCGGCGCCGTATATGTGATAGCAATACTGGACTAAAAACTGTCAACGCCGGCTTTTGCGGTCGATGCCGCAAATTTAATCTTGCCCCGGGATTTTTGCAAGTTTATTGACTTAATTCCCTCTGCTCAGCTTTGCAATTCTTGTATGGATCATTTATTGCATTTTAATCAGATGAATACTGCTTTTACTTCTAAGGACATCTGTCCTCCTTCTGTTTGCTCTGTACAGGGGAGCTCTTCAGATTTTGCGCTAGGATTTTAAGATTTTATATGCTCTACTGTATCTGAAATGTTGGGGACTAAAGAGTCGGTTTCTGATAATCCCTCATTTAGCTATGCAAACAAACTTCAGGGAAGCACTCCAGGATCCACGATCAGTGTGGTAGTAGTATCGTAACGCAATGATCTTCACGCTGTTAGTACACACCCCCTATGATGTCGATAATGACGAAATTGACACTGTCAATGCAGGGCTTGTGCCGAAAATAAAGCAATCCATCACTCCTTAAAAAAAGAATCACAGTCAAGCAACAAACACACCCCGCTCACAGAGACCACGTTAAGAGAAGGTTGATTAAAAGGGCTTTATTCATCCAAAGCAATAACGAAATACACACAGTGAAAGACAGGCAGTGGAGCAAAATAACTTTCTCATTGACCATATACATACTGACCAGGCACAGCTCACTTATACATGTTGAAGACATCTCCTGCAACACTCAATTAGCAAATTCATAATGTTAACAGTTGCCAGTAAGTACAAGCGGTAATTCTTAAAGGGAAAAACATCAAAACATAATATGCATTTTTCTCAATACTTAACCATTTTAGGTAGATTTTTATTTACGTACATAATAATTTTTAAAAATAGAAATATGAATCTCCTCAAAGGTCTGCACAACTCCAAACCCAGTTCCTCTTGGTGGCCCAGTCAGAGAAGTTAATCCTCCAGCAGGTTCACAGGAGAAGCGACCATTCCTTGGGCCAGGCGTGGGTACTTTGCCAGCTTTCGAATCATCAAGGATATTTCTTTCATGTAATTAGCAAGAGTCCATGAGCTAGTGACGTATGGGATATACATTCCTACCAGGAGGGGCAAAGTTTCCCAAACCTCAAAATGCCTATAAATACACCCCTCACCACACCCACAATTCAGTTTTACAAACTTTGCCTCTCATGGAAGTGGTGAAGTAAGTTTGTGCTAGATTCTACGTTGATATGCGCTTCGCAGCAGGCAGAAGCCCGGTTTTCCTCTCAGAGTGCAGTGAATGTCAGAGGGATCTGAAGAGAGTATTGCATATTTGAATACAATGGTCTTCCTCTAGGGGATCTATTTCATAGGTTCTCTGTTATCGGTCGTAGAGATTTCTTCTCCTACCTTCCTTTTCAGATTGACGATATACTCTTATATACCATTACCTCTACTGATTCTCGTTTCAGTACTGGTTTGGCTATCTACTGTGTACTATGTAGATGAGTGTCTTGGGGTAAGTAAGTCTTATTTTATTTATGACACTCTAAGCTATGGTTGGGCACTTTATATGTAAAGTTCTAAATATATGTGTTTAAACTTATATTTGCCATGATTCAGGATAATCAGTATTCCTTCATTCAGACTGTCAGTTTCATTATTTCGGATAATGCATATTTTTTTTTTACCTTGAAAATTTTCAATTGACTTTTTTCCCTGCGGGCTGTTAGGCTCGCGGGGGCAGAAAATGCTTAAAGTGAATGTAAATTTTGATGCTAAAGTGCCCGGTTTTTAAAACTTTGATTAAAAACAGGGGCACTTTAATTCATCAATATTTTCATTTCACTCCTGTTGTGAAAATAAACTTACTTTTTAATCTTCACAGCAGCTCCAGCTTCCTCCACCTGTTTCAAAGCCTCTTCCTGGGTCTAAAATGAGGTATCTGGCTTCCTCCAATCACAGCAGTGAATCAGACACTGAATCCCCCGGGGGGGAATCTGTGATTGGAGGATGACCTATCAATCATTTCTGACATCAGAAATGGCTTGTGAGACCGGAGGAAGCAGCAGCTGCTCTGAAGTTTAAAAGGTAAGTTTTTTGTCACAACAGGAGTGAAATGTAAATTTTGATGAATTAAAGTGCCCCTGTTTTTAATCAAAGTTTTAAAAACCGGGCACTTAAACATCAAAATTTACATTCACTTTAAATTTATTGCGTCATTCATGGCGCAAACTTTTTTGGCGCAAAGTTTTGTCATTTCCGGCACCGTAGTTGACGCCGGAAGTTTGTTCGTAGTTACGTCATTTTTTGACGCATGTGTGTTTCAGACGTTTTTTGCGCCAAAAAATGTGGGCGTCATTTTCGGCGTCAGAGGATGTGGCGTCATACTTGGCGCCAAAAAATGTGGGCGTCATACTTGTTTCCACTTTTTCTCACATTATTTAAGTCTCACTTTTTTGTTGCTTCTGGTTGCTAGAGGCGTGTTTTTTTTTGCATTTTTTCCCATTCCTGAAACTGTCATTTAAGGAATTTGATAATTCTGCTTTATATGTTGTTTTTTCTATTACATATTGCAAGATGTCACAACCTGACCCTGGATCAGAATCTACTTCTTGGAAGATGCTGCCTGATGTTGGTTCTACCAAAGTTAAGTGCATTTGTTGTAAACTTTTGGTAACTGTTCCTCCGGCTGTAGTTTGTGTTAGTTGTCATGATAAACTTTCTAACGCAGATAATGTCTCCATTAGTAATAATCCTTTACCTGTTGTTTTTCCTTCAACATCTAATGTTCAGGATGTCCCTGTAAATGTAAAAGAATTTGTTTCTAATTCTATTAGGAAGGCTCTGTCTGTTATTCCTCCTTCCTGTAAACGTAAAAGGTCTTTTAAAACTTCTCATATTTCAGATAAATTTTTAAGTGACCGTCATCATTCTGACTTGTTTGTTTCTGATGAGGATCTATCTGGTTCTGAAGATTCTGTCTCAGATATTGACAAAATGGAATTTATTCGTTCTTTACTTAAAGAAGTGTTAATCGCATTAGATATGGAGGAGTCTAGTCCTCTTGATACTAAATCTACTAAGCGTTTAAATTTGTTTTTCAAACCTCATATAGTTATTCCAGAAGTTTTTCCTGTCCCTGATGCTATTTCTGAAGTAATTTCTAGGGATGGAATAATCTGGGTACTTCATTTACTCCTTCTCAAAGGTTTAAGAAATTGTACCCTGTGCCATCTGATAGATTAGAGTTTTGGGACAAAATCCCTAAGGTTGATGGGGCTATCTCTACTCTTGCAAAACGTACTACTATTCCTACGGCGGATAGTACTTCCTTTAAGGATCCTTTAGATAGGAAACTTGAATCCTTTCTAAGGAGAGCTTATTTATGTTCAGGTAATCTTCTTAGACCTGCTATTTCTTTGGCTGATGTTGCTGCTGCTTCCACTTTCTGGTTGGAGGCTTTAGCGCAACAAGTGTCAGACCATAATGCTTATAGCATTGTTAAACTTCTTCAACATGCTAATAACTTTGTTTGTGATGCCATATTTGATATCATTAGAATTCATGTCAGGTATATGTCTTTAGCTATTTTAGCTAGAAGAGCTTTATGGCTTAAATCTTGGAATGCAGATATGACTTCTAAGTCAATGTTGCTTTCTCTTTCTTTCCAAGGTAATACATTATTTGGTTCACAGTTGGATTCAATAATTTCAACTGTTACTGGGGGGAAGGGAACCTTTTGCCTCAGGACAAAAAATCTAAAGTTAAATATAGGGCTGCTAATTGTTTTCGTTCCTTTCGTCAGAATAAGAAACAGAAGCCTGACCCTTCCTCTAAAGGAACGGTTTCTGTTTGGAAACCTTCTCCAGTCTGGAATAAATCCAAGCCTTTTAGAAAGTCAAAACCAGCTCCCAAATCCGCATGAAGGTGCGGCCCTCATTCCAGCACAGCTGGTAGGGGGCAGGTTACGATTTTTCAAAGATATTTGGATCAATTCGATTCACAGTCTTTGGATTCAGAACATTGTTTCACAAGGGTACAGAATAGGTATCAAGGTAAGGCCGCCTGTGAGAAGATTTTTTCTCACGCATTCCAGTAAACCCAGTGAAGGCTCAGGCGTTTCTGAAATGTCTTTCAGACCTAGAGTTGGCTGAGGTAATTGTGCCAGTTCCAGTTCTGGAACTGGCATCTAGCGCACCAATTGCGATTACTATGCAACAATTAGCATTTTTTTTATCCAAACTACCAGCCTTTCCTAGGAAGTGTGATTGCTCAGTTTTAAACACAGACAATGAGCAAGCAGACGCAGAGGATAATTTATCTGTAGTGCCCTCACATCAAGCTGACTTGGCGGTGAGGGAGGGCCTTTCTGAGGGAGAAATTTCTGAAGGAAAAGTTTCTCAGCAGGCAGAGCCTGATACTATAACATTTAAATTTAAGCTAGAACACCTCCGCGCCCTACTTAAGGAGGTCCTAGCTGCACTTGATGATTGTGATCCTTTGGTGATCCCAGAAAAATTGTGTAAAATGGACAA
This sequence comes from Bombina bombina, assembly GCF_027579735.1. NCBI lineage: Eukaryota > Metazoa > Chordata > Amphibia > Anura > Bombinatoridae > Bombina > Bombina bombina. The sequence goes on from NC_069504.1 coordinate 149,053,442, forward strand.
TTTCCTAGAGGTCCCAGTACACACTGATGCGTTTCCGATACCTAAGATGGCGGATATAGTGACTAAGGAGTGGGAGAAGCCAGGTGTTCCTTTTGTTCCCCCTCCTATATTTAAGAAAATGTTCCCCATTGTTGACCCCAGAAGGGACGCATGGCAGACGGTCCCTAAGGTAGAGGGGGCAGTTTCAACGTTGGCTAAGCCCACAACTATTCCAATAGAGGACAGTTGCGCTTTTATAGATCCTATGGATAAAAAATTAGAAGGGTTGCTTAATAAAAATTTTGTTCAGCAAGGTTTCCTTCTTCAACCAATTTCGTGCATTATTCCTGTCACCACGGTGGCGTCTTTTTGGTTCGATGAACTAGAAAATTCGCTCCAGAAGGAGACTCCATATGATGAAGTCATGGACAAAATTCACGCACTGAAGTTGGCTAATTCCTTTATTTTAGATGCCGCTTTTCAATTAGCTAAATTAGCGGCGAAAAATTCAGGTTTTGCAATAGTGGCGCGCAGGGCGCTTTGGCTAAAATCTTGGTCGGTGGATGTGTCGTCCAAAACAAAATTGCTTACTATTCCTTTCAAGGGTAAGACCCTATTCGGGCCAGAATTGAAAGAGATTATTTCAGACATCACTGGGGGAAAGGGCCATGCCCTTCCACAGGATAGACCTTTCAAAGCAAAAAATAAGTCTAATTTTCGTTCCTTTCGCAATTTCAGGAATGGACCGGCTCCTAGCTCTACAGCCTCTAGACAAGAGGGTAACACTTCCCAGCCCAAACCAGCATGGAAACCATTGCAAGGCTGGAACAAGGGGAAACAGGCCAAGAAGCCTGCTGCTGCTACCAAATCAGCATGAAAGGATAGCCCCCAATCCGAGACCGAATCTGGTAGGGGGCAGACTCTCTTCAGGCTTGGGCAAGAGATGTCCTAGACCCCTTGGCTTTAGAGATTGTCTCTCAGGGGTATCTCCTAGAATTCAAGGACCTTCCTCCGAAGGGAAGGTTTCACATGTCTCGCTTGTCTTTAGACCAGACAAAGAGACGGGCATTCTTACATTGCGTAGAAGACCTTTTAAAAATGGGAGTGATACACCCAGTTCCAAAAGCAGAACAAGGACTGGGTTTTTACTCAAACCTGTTTGTAGTTCCCAAAAAGCAGGGAACGTTCAGGCCATTTCTGGACTTAAAGATCCTAAACATATTCCTCAGATTTCCATCATTCAAAATGGAAACAATTCGAACAATGATCCAGGAGGGTCAATACATGAACCGTGGACCTAAAGGATGCATACCTGCATATTCCGATCCACAAAGTTCACCATAAGTTCATAAAGTTCGCCTTCCTGGACAAGCGTTATCATCTTGTGGCTCTTACCTTCGGATTGGCCACTGCTCCAAGAATTTTTACAAAGGTGTTAGGATCCCTTCTAGCAGTGCTAAGGCCAAGGGACATTGCGGTAGCACCTTACCTAGACGACATCTTAATTCAGGCGTCGTCCTTCCACAAAGCGAAGGCTCATACGGATATTGTTCTAGCCTTCCCAAGGTCTCACGGGTGGAAGGTGAACGTAGAAAAAAGTTCTCTGTCCCTGGTCACTAGGGTTCCCTTCCTGGGAACAATAATAGACTGGGTAGAAATGAAAATCTTTCTGACGGAGGTCAGGAAGTCAAAACTTTCAAATGCTTGTCGAGTTCTTCATTCCATTCCTCAGCCTTCTGTGGCTCAGTGCATGGAGGTAATCGGTCTAATGGTTGCGGCAATGGACATATAGTCCCTTTTGTCAGAATTCATCTAAAAACCATTGTAACTGTGCATGCTCAAGCAGTGGAATGGGGATTATGCATATTTGTCTCCCCAGATACAAATGGACCAGGAAACCAGAGACTCGCTCCTCTGGTGGTTGTCTCAGGATCACCTGTCTCAGGAAATGAGTTTCCGCAGACCAGAGTGGATCATTGTCACGACCGACGCCAGTCTGTTAGGATGGGGCGCGGTCTGGGACTCCCTGAAAGCTCAGGGTCTATGGTCTCGGGAAGAATATCTTCTCCCCATAAACATTTGGGAACTGAGAGTGATATTCAATGCGCTCCTGGCTTGGCCTCAACTAGCGGAGGCCAAATTCACAAGATTCAGTCGGACATCATGACGACTGTAGCGTACATCAATCATCAAGGAGGAACAAAGAGTTTCCTGGCGATGAGAGAAGTATCCAAGATCATCAAATGGGCGGAGGATCACTCCTGCCATCTATCTGCAATTCACATCCCAGGAGTAGACAACTGGGAGGCGGATTATCTGAGTCGTCAGACTTTCCATCCGGGGGTGTGGGAACTTCACCCGGAGGTTTTTGCCCAGTTAACTCAACTATGGGGCATTCCAGATCTGGATCTGATGGCGTCACGTCAGAACTCCAAGGTTCCACACTACGGGTCCAGGTCCAGGGATCCCAAGGCGACATTGGTAGATGCCTTAGTGGCGCCTTGGTCGTTCCATCTATTCTCCTCCCCAGGCTAGTAGCCAGGATCAAACAGGAGAAGGCTTCGATAATTCTAATAGCTCCTGCGTGGCCACGCAGGACTTGGTATGCAGACCTGGTGAATATATCATCGGCTCCACCATGGAAGCTACCTTTGAGACAGGACTTCTAGTACAAGGTTCATTCGAACATCCAAACCTAGTTTCTCTGCAACTGACTGCTTGTAGATTGAACGCTTGATTCTATCTAAGCATGGGTTTTCGGAATCAGTTATAGATACTCTGATTCAGGCTAGAAAGCCTGTAACCAGGAAAATTTTCCATAAGATATGGCAGAAATATCTCTATTGGTGCGAATCCAAGGGTTACTCATGGAGTAAAATTAGGATTCCAAGGATTATTTCCTTTCTCCAAGAGGGATTGGAGAAAGGTCTGTTAGTTCTTAAAAGGACAGATATCTGCTCTGTCTGTCTTGTTGCACAAACGTCTGGCAGCCGTGCCAGATGTTCAGGCGTTCGTACAGGCGTTAGTCAGAATCAAGCCTGTCTACAGACCTGTGACTCCTCCATGGAGTCTAAATTTAGTTCTTTCAGTTCTTCATGGGGTTCCGTTTGAACCTTTACTTTCCATAGATATTAAGTTTCTATCTTGGAAATTTTTTTGTTTTTGGTTGCTTTTTCTTCTGCTAGAAGAGTTTCTGAATTGTCTGCTTTGCAGTGTAATTCACCCTATCTGGTGTTTCATACAGATAAGGTAGTTTTTTTTTTTTGTTTAAATAATTTTTATTGATTTTTTAGAAAAACAAGGAACATTGACATATAATGAACATCAAACATAAATCAGTAATAATTTTTCAGTTACAATAAGGCATTGTAATATCACAGTGATCATTTCTTCCCCTTATTTGAGGGAAGCAAAAAGCAAATTTAAAGATAAATTCTTTGGGCAGTAGGGAGGAAGGTGGACAGAGGGGGGATATGGAGAGGGTGAGGGCAGATAATAATAGAAATTAGTGAAAATTAAAAAGGTATGTAACAAGAGGGGGGAGTATAGGGGGAGGAAGGGAGAGAGGAAGGATGAATAAATAGGGGAGTGAAAAGGGATAGGGTGTCAGCAATAGAAATCAGTCGGGTGACAATCATCAAAAATAAAAGAGTGCAGGTATGTAGGGGTAACAAGTGTCATGGTAAAATACAATATAACGTAATTTCCTAGCGTTTGTCTTTTATTGTATTTTTTTACTTTTTAGGTGTCATCTGGATAGATAATTAAACAGCAGAAATCATCAAACATTCTCCAGCTGTTTTGAGTCTTTGTCTGGTCTTAAAGTGAGAAGGGGGAGGGAGGTCTGAGGAGGGGTAGGAGGGGGATTCGGGCAGGTGACAGTAAAGTGGGGGAGGGGACAAACATAAAAATAAAAATATGTAGAGGTGAATTGTAAAATAATATAGTGTATTATAGTGTGGTTCCATGTAAATCCTTTGCAATTAATCCTTGCAGAGAATGAAATACTTATTCCGAAGAATTGCAGAGCCTGTGGTATTTAACTGTGAAGGAGGGTCTGTTTTGTAAAGTTATGGCGTTCTTTGTTCCCATAGGAAGATTATATCTAGAATAAAATCTCTCTTTCCTATAAAACAATAATGTCTCTTCTCTAAAGCTAGTATGTGTGTGACTTCTGATACCCAGTGTTCATAAGTAGGTGGATGAGCTTGTTTCCAATACCGAGGGACAATGCGTCTAGCGCAAGTTAACATTAGTTGAAGGAGTTTCCTTCGGTAAATACATTCCAGTCTAGGGATTTGGTTTAGTAAGATCATGGTTGCCGAAAGGGATATTTGTGTATTTAATGTAAGATTGATGCTACGCTCGATTTGAGCCCAGTAAGTGGACATTTTATTACAGGACCACCATATATGGGAAAGTGTGCCCACTTCCCCACATCGTCTCCAGCAACTTGAGTTAGCACCTGGGTATATTTCATTCAATTTTTGGGGTGTAAGATACCAGCGTGAGATGATCTTATAATTAAGTTCAGTCAGAATGAGTGAGGAGGAGGAGGAGTGGATTGTGTTGAAACATTTTAGCCAGGTGTCTTTTGGGAGCTGAACTCGAAGTTCAGTTTCCCATTTGGTGGTATATGAGGGTAGTTTGACTGTGTTAATAGCTCTTAAGAGTTTATGTGTGTGAGAGAGAAGGGATTTCTGAGTGTCTTTAGTATTGCACAACTTCTCAAATGGAGTAAGCGAACGGAGGCAATCATTTTTATGAGGGCTATCCATAATTGTTTGGCGTATTTGGAGGTATGGAAACCAACAGTGGAAGGGAGAGCCTATTGAATCTCTTAAGGCAATTCTATCTCTTATTTGGGAGTTTTCCGTTAGTAAAAATATAGGCATATTTTTCAGGGAAGAATCTTCTGGTTCAAATTTGAACTGGTGGTGGGTTAAAAAAGGGAGTTATTTAACAAGGGAGTCATTGGAGAGATTGGGGAAGAGAGAGTGTTTGGATTTCGAATGAGGGAGTCCCATATGGTTAAGGTAGTTTTTATGCATTCATTAGCCTTAGTTATGGGGGGCCTGAATGATTTAGGAAGCCAACAAAGATCTCGCATCCCTTTTAAACCAAGGGAGGCAGCTTCCATTTGGATCCATAGTTTGGAGGTGGGGTTGTGAGACCATGAGACTATTCGAGTTAAATGTGTCGCTTTGTGATACTGAAATAGATTTGGGACACTTAGGCCACCTTCCTCCTTGCTTAAATACATAGAGTTCTTTGATACCCTTGGTTTTTTATAAGCCCAAATAAAAGAGTCTAACATCTTTTGTTGCGTACGAAGGTAGTGTCTCGGTAATGATATTGGGAGAGCTTGGAATATGTATAGATATTTGGGGAGTATCATCATCTTTATTGTATTTATGCGACCTATCCAGGAGAGGTGCCCTTGTTTATGCCATGTATGTAATAGGGAGAAGACATGAGTTTGAAGTGTAATATAGTTTTCTTGGAATAAATTTTTAGGGTTCTTTGGTATGTTTAGTCCTAGGTATCTAAGGGTATTAACGATAGGGAAGGGAGTTTTATGTAAAATGTAGTCCATTTCCATTGAGTTTATGTGGATGGGGATAATGCTCGACTTATTCATATTAATCGAATAATTAGAAAATTGTTTATAAATCTCCAGATCTCTTATTAGGGCTGGAATGGAAGTTAGTGGTGCTTGCAGAGTGAAGATGATGTCGTCGGCAAATAGTAGACATGTTTGATGAATGTTACCTACCTTAATTCCCAAAATATTTGGATTATTTCTGATTTGAATAGCTAAGATTTCTACCGTGAGGGCAAATAGAAGAGGAGATAATGGACAACCTTGTCTAGTGCCATTAGAGATGGGGAAGGATTGAGATATTATGTCATTGACCTTTATAGTGGCTCGAGGGTTGTGATATAAGGCTTGTACTCTGGATAAGAATTTGTCTGAGAAGCCGAATTTCGACAGGACCGACCACATAAACTGCCAGTCGACCCTGTCGAAGGCCTTCTCAGCATCAGTAGATAGCAGCACTAGGGGGCTTGTTTGTTCGTGTGATGTTAATAATGTATGAAGGAGTCTAGTGGTATTGTCTTTTGCTTCACGGCCACTAACGAATCCCACTTGGTCAGGGTGGATGACCTTCGGTAGGACTCGAGCAAGACGATTGGCTAAAATCTTAGCATATATTTTAATATCCACATTCAAGAGAGAAATCGGTCTATAGTTGCTAACAAGATCTCTGGGTTTATCTGGTTTCGGAATTACTGTTATCATAGCATTTAAAAGAGATTGGGGGAATGTAAGACCCTGGTCTATAGAGAGAAATAGCTCTTGTAAATGTGGGGCAAGATTACCTACTAATAACTGGTAAAATTTGGTTGTGAGGCCATCTGGACCTGGTGATTTTCCATTGGACATGGATTTAATCGTGTTGACCACTTCTAGTAAAGAGATGGGGGAGTCTAGCATAGACACGTCCTCTTCAGGGATAGAGGGAATGTCTATAGAGTCTAAATATGTTTGTAGCTTATCTCTACTCCCCTGATCATTTGTGTTGTTTATGTTGTAAAGTGAGGTGTAGTATTTAACGAAGCTGTCAGCTATATCTTCATTTTTAGTGCAAACTACTCCTGTGTTTTGTTTAATGGATTGAATATGAGAGGAAAGCCTTTTTTTTTTTAAAGATCTGGCTAACATTTTTCCGGCTTTGTTTGATTCAGCATAGAATTTAGCTTTTGTTGTCAGGGCGCGCATATGTGCATTTTCTACCAGGAATTTATTAAGGCTTTCCCTAGCTTCCATAACTGCGGATAATTTTTGTGGGGATTTTGGGTCTTTTTTATGTAAAGCTTCTTTTTTCTCTAGTGAGTTAGACAAGGTGTCGAATTGAGCAGATCTCTGCTTTTTAAGTTTCGCTGTTAGTTGTATGATTACTCCCCTAATATAGCACTTGTAGGATTCCCAATTATTTGCAGTGTTCGTATCTTCGGGTATATTAAACACAAAATATTCGTCTGTAAATTTAATGAGTTGGTCTGTGATTTCGTTATCTGTGAGAATATATTCATTTAATCTCCAGTTTATACTGTGACTAGGTTTACTTGTCCATTTAAAGATAGATTTGACTAGGCTATGGTCTGACCACGTGGTATGTGAGATTTTTGAGTCAATCAGATTCGTCAAAGAGGCTTGGTCACATAGTATGTAGTCGAGTCTGGTGTAAGATTTTTGCGGGTGGGAGAAAAATGTATAATCTCTGGTGGAGGGGTGTACCGTTCTCCAGGTATCAAATAGCTTCAGTGTGCGGAGAGATGTATTATTATTCTTAATCTGTGAGTTTCTTAGGTAGGAGTGACCTGTTGAAGTGTCTAGTATAGGGTCTGAAGGGTAATTAAAATCCCCACCTAGTATGATTGGGCCTTTAGCAATATCTAGAAGTTTGTTGGTGACTTTTCTGAAGAAGCAGGGGGTGGGTCTGATAGGGGCGTATATGTTTGCGAGGGTAATAGGCTTACCATAATAGAGTCCTACTAGTATTAAAATTCTACCTTCATGATCATTGAATTGTTGTAGTAGGTCGAAAGAAGTATTGCGTCTAAATAGTGTGCATACACCGTTATGTCTGGTCAGGCCTGAGCTAAGATAGTGTTTATCGTAGTATTTGGATGAGAGTGTAGGCTCATGATTTCTTTTAAAATGTGTCTCTTGAATCATAATGATATCAAGATTTCTCTTGTAAAGGTCATGGAGAGCAATTGAACGTTTTTCAGCTGATAGGAATCCCTTCACATTTTGAGTGGCTATTGATATTGATCTTTCGCGTGTAAGGTTAGGCATTACAAAGGATATGAATATGTGTGACCTCTAAGGTAGAGGAGTTAGAGATTCGTACAGGGGAACCAATGTGTAAAAGTGGAGTGGAAAATGTATGGTTAAGAGTTAAGTGAGGTAGTAAATAGTTGGGGCAGGGGAATTTAGATTAAATTAACTTGAATTGAATTGGTGGAGGCTTCTGGGCAAGCTGGGCAAATGTCCCCTGGTGTGTTATAGTGAACGTGAGGGTGGCACATGGAATGATAAGAGGGTATCTGGGGAAAGGGGAGAGGGGATAAAAGGTGTATTATGTATAAGACATCCAAACCGTCCAGGTTGAAGAAAAACTTTCATATAAACAGATATCTACATAGCAGCATTGTGAATAAAATAGTACTTTCTGTATAACAGGACATTTTTGTATTTTTGTATCCCCTTTGGGGAACCAAGGTGGCATATTTTACTTCAATAGTACATAATTTACATTTATAAATACAGGGGTACAAGTGAATCTAGTAGGTATCGCTGTACTATTATCTAAAGCAGTTTTGTTTCGCAAAATAAAGTGTGCAGATAATGGATAGGTTAGTGTCTAATTAGTTTCTGGGGATTAAGGGACTTAATACATTGAAGAAATTTAAATCATTTAAGGGGCTACTTTCTCTGTTTGAGATGTGGTAATAAGTGAGAAAGAGAATAAATGGGGACTTTATATTCAGTTACGGTTAAAGTTGTTCCTGTCTTAGCAGTTAACAGCTAGCTTGTGAGATCATTCAACAATTCAATCATAAATTATTATATCGTATTACTGAATATAGGCATGACTATTATCATACAATTGCAAAAGTATATCTATGCAAAACATGTGATCTATGAATAACAGAATAACTGAACAAAACACATCAAAACATAATGAACCTCTAGGAACTCTTTTCCTCAAAATATAGAACATAAAACATAGAGGAGAGTTCCCTTAAGCACATAAAGTCTAGTATAATATAACCTAAAGGGTGATTGAAGACAGTTCCATAGAAACCTGAAATAAAAGGAGAAAAAGTCTACAAACAAATGTTGTATAGACAGCATAGACAACACTTATAGTTACGTATCTCCTTCAGGGTGGCTGAACCTCATCTTCCTCGTTACTGGTTTGTTGCCGCTTGTTTAAAGGAATTGAAGTGTCTATCCAGGGTCTTCTTTGCTGTTTAGAGGTTTCCTGTTTGCTTGATGCAGAGGATTGCACAGTAGAGGTTTGGGGGTCAGGTAGCGGGATCCCCAACTGTTGGCAGAAGTGTTCTGCGTCCTGTGGGTAAGAGCATTCGATTTTTTTTCCATTTTTGACAGCAATTACTGATGTTGGGATTCCCCATCTGTACTGGATCTTCAAAGTACGTAGATGGGATGTTAAAAAGGAAAGTTCTCTTCTCTTTTGGAGTGTTCTTGCAGATAAATCTTGAAATATTTGAATTCGGTGACCCTGGAACTGGATAGAAGATTGTTTCCTTGTATAATTGTAGATAGTCTCCCTATGTTGGAAGTTTTGAAAATGCACTATAATGTCCCTAGGAGGTGAGTTGTCTGATGGCTTAGGACGTAGGGCTCTATGTGCTCTGTCCAAGATGATGTCAGATGGAGTGCCAGAGTTGTTCTTTACCAGGTCTGCAAAAAAGGACTGTAGATAATCCTGTATCTCATTGTTTTGAATGGTCTCAGGTATTCCCCTGAAGCGTAGATTACTCCTTCTGGAGCGATTTTCTAAATCATCTAATTTATCCTCTAGATCTGTCATACGATGATGATGTTGAAAGGCTTTAGAGGACAGGTTTGCGATTTTCTGGGAAGATATGTATTCATGCTCTTCTAAAGTATCAACTCTATAGCATAAGTCCGAAATATCTTTCTTCAAACCTGCACACTCATTTTTAATGCAAGTTTTAACCTGTTCTATCAGAGCTTCCATAGCACCGTAGGTGATTATGTCATCTTTTCCAACATTTGCAGTTGTTGGTTGTAGGTCTGACAAGGGGTCTGCAGCTTCACAAGAGCTTTCATCATGTGAGCTTAGTGTGGTATCTAGAGCTTTATTGCTTTTTTGCTTGTCAGCTTGCTTGAAAAAAGAGTTCATGGCTCCCTGAGAGGTTATTGGCAGTTTTTGGGATTTATCACTTCTGGTCAATTTTCTCTGCGACATCATGGAGGTTTTGGTAGGTTATAACAGGTGTTTGGTTATATTTATTATATAGTGATGTTGAGACTAGGTGAATCGGAACACCTCTCCTTGGGGTTTTTGCTCTCACAGAGCGATCTCGGGAAAAGGTGGTGGATTCGACCCACTGTTACTTAGAACAGTGGGAAGAGGAATAGGAGGGTGTTCTTCTTAGCCAGTTGTTCAGTTTTAAATTTGAGCGTTTGGTATCCAACCACCGAGAGAATAGACAACAAGTTACAGCTGCATAAAGATTTTTACTTTTGTCTGTAAGGAGATAGAATACATCTGATACGTGTTGTTATGTGTCAGGGTGTCAGCTTGGGCTTTGCTGTCTAGGTCGTTTCGGTTAGCGGCTGCATCTCATGTCTCACAGACAGATATATGATAAGTCTGAGTAACGATGTAGGTTAGGTATTTCAGCCCAAATGCAGCAGTTCAGTTCATGTGTGTGGGCTTGATTTGGCATTGGATTGAATTACATGTGTGTATAAAAGGCGAATTATATCCCCTTTGCTATATTTCGGCCTTGTGTCATGCGGATAAGGTGGATCTTGAAATGCTGTCTGCTCTTTATCTTTAGTTAGTAAACTGAGTAGTAACTAGTATAAGCATTTTTGCCTCTTTCACAAAGTTAAACATATCACCTGTGTCTGTTGTGATTGGCGATCCGAATCGGTGTCTGGACTTGGAGTGGTCTGTGTTACATCTTGACTTTATCGCGGAGCTTATAGGCCTCGTGGCGCAGTTGTAAACGGCTCAAATATTGTCCGTAATAGCATACGGATCGGGACCAAAATCTCAACAAACGTTCTTAGTATATTCCGGTCCTCAGATAGGGGTTTTATATCTCTGTGCCCCGTTGTAGTCTGTGGTTATGGGTTAACTTGCCCAGCCTGCGTGAGGAGCTTCAGTTACATGCGACCATCTTGGTTAGCCGCTCGCTCCGCCTCCCCCCAGATAAGGTAGTTTTACGTACCAAGCCTGGTTTTCTTCCAATAGGAATATTAACCAGAAAATAGTTGTTCCTTCTCTGTGTCCTAATCCAGTTTCTAAAAAGGAACGTTTGTTACACAATCTAGATGTGGTTCGTGCTTTAAAATTCTATCTAGAAGCAACAAAGGATTTCAGACAGACATCTTCTTTGTTTGTCGTCTATTCTGGTAAGAGAAGAGGTTAGAAAGCTACTGCTACCTCTCTTTCCTTCTGGCTAAAAAAGCATCATCCGATTGGCTTATGAGACTGCTGGACGGCAGCCTCCTGAACGAATGGGCTTTCAAGAACGAGGCTTCTGTTGAACAGATCCGTAAGGCAGTGACTTGGTCTTCACTGCATACTTTTGCCAAATTTTACAAATTCGATACTTATGCTTCTTCGGAGGCTATTTTTGGGAGAGAGGTTTTACAAGCAGTGGTGCCTTCCGTTTAGGTTACCTAACTTGCTCCCTCCCTTCATCCGTGTCCTAAAGCTTTGGTATTGGTTCCCACAAGTAAGGATGAAGCCGTGGACCGGACACACCAATGTAGGAGAAAACAGAATTTATGTTTACCTGATAAATTTCTTTCTCCTACGGTGTGTCCGGTCCACGGCCCGCCCTGGCTTTTAGTCAGGTTTAAAATTTTTGTTTTTGTACACTACAGTCACCACTGCACCCTATGGTTCTCCTTTTTCTCCTGACCGTCGGTCGAATGACTGGGGGGCGGAGCTAGAGGGGGAGCTATATGGACAGCTCTGCTGTTGTGCTGTCTTTGCCACTTCCTGTAGGGAATGAGAATATCCCACAAGTAAGGATGAAGCCGTGGACCGGACACACCGTAGGAGAAATTTATCTGGTGAACATAAATTCTGTTTTTTCTCGCCATTAAATGGACTTTCTAAAGATACCATTATTTTCATCATATCTTATAATTTAATATAATTTTTTTTTATAAAAAATGAAAAAAAAAAACTTTTTTCTCTTGTTAAGTGTATCCAGTCCACGGATCATCCATTACTTATGGGATATTCTCCTTCCCAACAGGAAGTTGAAAGAGGATCACCCAAAGTAGAGCTGCTATATAGCTCCTCCCCTCACTGCCATATCCAGTCATTCTCTTGCAACTCTCAACAAAGATGGACGTAGTAAGAGGAGTGTGGTGTATTATAGTTAGTTTTTTAACTTCAATCAAAAGTTTGTTATTTTAAATGGTATCAGAGTGTACTGTTTCATCTCAGGCAGCATTAGAAGAAGAATCTGCCTGTGATTTCTATGATCTTAGCAGAAGTAACTAAGATCCACTGCCGTTCTCACATATTCTGAGGAGTGAGGTAACTTCAGAGGGGGAATGGCGTGCAGGTTTTCCTGCAATAAGGTATGTGCAGTTAACATATTTCTAGGGATGGAATTTGCTACAAAAATGCTGCTGATACCGGATTAATGTAAGTTAAGCCTTAAATGCAGTGATAGCGACTGGAATCAGGCTTATTAACAGAGATACATACTCTTATAAAAGTGTAATATAAAACGTTTGCTGGCATGTTAATCGTTTTTATATATGTTTGGTGACAAAACTTATTAGGGCCTAGTTTTTTTCCACATGGCTGGCTTGATTTTTGCCTAGAAACAGTTTCCTGAGGCTTTCCACTGTTGTAATATGAGTGGGAGGGGCCTACTTTAGCGCTTTTCTGTGCAGCTAGAATTAGACTGAGACACTCAGCTTCCTTCTGCATGATACAGGACATCTCTGAAGGGCTCAAAAGGCTTCAAAAGTCGAGTTTGAGGAGGGTAACAACCACAGTAGATTGTGGCAGTTGTGACTGTTTTAAAAACGTTTTTGTCATTTATTATTCCATTTTTGGTATTAAGGGGTTAATCATCCATTTGCAAGTGGGTGCAATGCTCTGCTGACTTGTTACATACACTGTAAAAAATTTGTTGGTGTAACTGCCTTTTTTCACTGTTATTTCGAATTTTGTCAATTTGTTTCTCTTAAAGGCACAGTATTGTTTTTTATATTGCTTGTTAACTTGCTTTAAAGTGTTTTCCAAGCTTGCTAGTTTCATTGCTAGTCTGTACAAACATGTCTGAAACAGAGGATACTTGTTCATTATGTTTAAAAGCCATGGTGGAGCCCCATAGGAGAATGTGTACTAAATGTATTGATTTCACCTTAAACAATAAAGATCAGTCTTTATCTATAAAAGAATTGTCACCAGAGGGGTCTGTCGAGGGGGAAGTTATGCCGACTAACTCTCCCCACGTGTCGGACCCTTCGCCTCCCGCTCAAGGGACGCTCGCTAATATGACGCCAAGTACATCAGGGACGCCCATAGCGATTACTTTGCAGTACATGGCCACAATCATGAATAATACCCTGTCACAGGTATTATCCAGATTGCCTGAATTGAGAGGCAAGCGCGATAGCTCTGGGGTTAGACGAGATACAGAGCGCATAGATGCTGTAAGAGCCATGTCTGATACTGCGTCACAATATGCAGAACCTGAGGACGGAGAGCTTCAGTCTGTGGGTGACGTCTCTGAATCAGGGAGACCTGATTCAGAGATTTCTAATTTTAAATTTAAGCTTGAGAACCTCCGTGTATTGCTTGGGGAGGTATTAGCTGCTCTGAATGACTGTGACACAATTGCAGTGCCAGAGAAATTGTGTAGGCTGGATAAATACTATGCAGTGCCGGTGAGTACTGACTTTTTTCCAATACCTAAAAGGCTTACAGAAATTATTAGTAAGGAGTTGGATAGGCCCGGTGTGCCCTTTTCCCCACCTCCTATATTTAGAAAAATGTTTCCAATAGATGCCACTACACGGGACTTATGGCAGACGGTCCCTAAGGTGGAGGGAGCAGTTTCTACTTTAGCAAAGCGTACCACTATCCCGGTTGAGGACAGTTGTGCTTTTTCAGATCCAATGGATAAAAAATTAGAGGGTTACCTTAAGAAAATGTTTATTCAACAAGGTTTTATTTTACAGCCCCTTGCATGCATTGCGCCTGTCACTGCTGCAGCGGCATTCTGGTTTGAGGCCCTGGAAGAGGCCATCCATACAGCTCCATTGACTGAAATTGTTGACAAGCTTAGAACTCTTAAGCTAGTTAACTCATTTGTTTCTGATGCCATTGTTCATTTGACTAAACTAACGGCTAAGAATTCCGGATTCGCCATCCAGGCGCGTAGGGCACTATGGCTCAAATCCTGGTCAGCTGATGTGACTTCAAAGTCTAAATTACTCAACATTCCTTTCAAGGGGCAGACCTTATTCGGGCCTGGTTTGAAAGAAATTATTGCTGACATTACTGGAGGTAAGGGTCATACCCTTCCTCAGGACAGGGCCAAATCAAAGGCCAAACAGTCTAATTTTCATGCCTTTCGAAATTTCAAGGCAGGTGCAGCATCAACTTCCTCTGCTTCAAAACAAGAGGGAACATTTGCTCAATCCAAGCAGGCCTGGAAACCTAACCAGTCCTGGAACAAGGGCAAGCAGCACAGAAAGCCTGCTGCTGCCTCTAAGACAGCATGAAGGAGCAGCCCCCTATCCGACAATGGATCTAGTAGGGGGCAGACTCTCTCTCTTCGCCCAGGCGTGGGCAAGAGATGTTCAGGATCCCTGGGCGTTGGAGATCATATCTCAGGGATATCTTCTGGACTTCAAAGCTTCTCCTCCACAAAGGAGATTTCACCTTTCAAGATTATCTGCAAACCAGATAAAGAAAGAGGCATTCCTCAGTTGCGTACAAGATCTCCTTGTAATGGGAGTGATCCATCCTGTTCCGCGGACGGAACAAGGACAGGGGTTTTATTCAAATCTGTTTGTGGTTCCCAAAAAAGAGGGAACCTTCAGACCAATTTTGGATTTAAAGATCTTAAACAAATTCCTCAGAGTTCCGTCATTCAAGATGGAAACTATTCGAACCATTTTATCCATGATCCAAGAGGGGCAGTACATGACCACATTGGACTTAAAGGATGCCTACCTTCACATTCCGATTCACAAGAATCATCATCAGTTCCTGAGGTTTGCCTTTCTAGACAGGCATTACCAATTTGTAGCTCTTCCATTCGGGTTGGCTACAGCCCGAGAATTTTTACAAAGGTTCTGGGCTTCTAGCGGTCCTAAGACCGCGAGGCATAGCGGTGGCTCCTTACCTGGACGACATCCTGATACAGGCGTCAAGCTTTCAAATTGCCAAATCTCATACAGAGATAGTTCTGGCATTCCTGAGGTCGCATGGGTGGAAAGTGAACGAAGAAAAGAGTTCTCTATCTCCTCTCACAAGGATTTCCTTCCTAGGGACTCTAATAAATTCTGTAGAAATGAATATTTACCTGACGGAGTCCAGGTTATCAAAACTTCTAAATGCTTGCCGTGTTCTTCACTCCATTCCGCGCCCCACGGTGGCTCAGTGCATGGAAGTAATCGACTTAATGGTAGAGGCGATGGACATAGTGCCATTTGCGCGCCTGCATCTCAGACCGCTGCAATTATGCATGCTCAGTCAGTGGAATGGGGATTACACAGATTTGTCCCCTCTACTAAATCTGGATCAGGAAACCAGAGATTCTCTTCTCTGGTGGTTATCTCGGGTCCATCTGTCCAAGGGTATGACCTTTCGCAGACCAGATTGGACAATTGTAACAACAGATGCCAGCCTTCTAGGTTGGGGTGCAGTCTGGAACTCCCTGAAGGCTCAGGGTTCATGGACTCAGGAGGAGAAACTCCTCCCAATAAATATTCTGGAGTTAAGAGCAATATTCAATGCTCTTCTAGCTTGGCCTCAGTTAGCAACACTGAGGTTCATCAGATTTCAGTCGGACAACATCACGACTGTGGCTTACATCAACCATCAAGGGGGAACCAGGTGTTCCCTAGCGATGTCAGAAGTCTCCAAGATAATTCGCTGGGCAGAGACTCACTCTTGCCACCTGTCAGCGATCCATATCCCAGGTGTAGAGAACTGGGAGGCGGATTTTCTAAGTCGTCAGATTTTTCATCCGGGGGAGTGGGAACTCCATCCGGAGGTGTTTGCTCAATTGGTTCTCCGTTGGGGCAAACCAGAATTGGATCTCATGGCGTCTCGCCAGAACGCCAAGCTTCCTTGTTACGGATCCAGGTCCAGGGACCCAGAAGCGGCACTGATAGATGCTCTAGCAGCACCTTGGTTCTTCAACCTGGCTTATGTGTTTCCACCGTTTCCTCTGCTCCCTCGGCTGATTGTCAAGATCAAACAGGAGAGAGCATCGGTGATATTGATAGCGCCTGTGTGGCCACGCAGGACCTGGTATGCAGACCTAGTGGACATGTCATCCTCTCCACCATGGACTCTGCCTCTGAGACAAGACCTTCTAATACAAGGTCCTTTCAATCATCCGAATCTACTTTCTCTGAGACTGACTGCATGGAGATTGAACGCTTGATCCTATCAAAGAATGGCTTCTCCGAGTCAGTAATTGACACCTTAATACAGGCACGAAAGCCTGTCACCAGGAAAATTTACCACAAGATATGGCGTAAATATCTTCATTGGTGTGATTCCAAGAATTACTCATGGAGTAGGGTTAGGATTCCTAGGATATAGTCCTTCCTCCAAGAGGGTTTGGACAAAGGATTATCAGCTAGTTCTTTAAAGGGACAGATTTCTGCTCTGTCTATTCTTTTACACAAGCGTCTGGCAGAAGTTCCAGACGTTCAGGCATTTTGTCAGGCTTTAGTTAGAATTAAGCCTGTGTTTAAACCTGTTGCTCCTCCATGGAGCTTAATCTTGGTTCTTAAAGTTCTTCAAGGGGTTCTGTTTGAACCCCTTCATTCTATTGATATCAAACTTCTATCATGGAAAGTTCGGATGGCTATTTCCTCGGCTCGAAGAGTCTCGGAGTTATCGGCCTTACATTCTGATTCTCCTTATCTGATCTTTCATTCAGATAAAGTTGTTCTGCGTACAAACCTGGGTTTTTACCTAAGGTGGTTTCTAACAAGAATATCAATCAAGAGATTGTTGTTCCATCATTATGTCCTAATCCTTCTTCAAAGATGGAACGTCTTTTGCATAATCTAGACGTAGTCCGTGCCTTGACATTTTACTTACAGGCTACTAAAGATTTTCGTCAAACATCTAACCTGTTTGTTGTTTACTCTGGACAGAGGAGAGGTCAAAAGGCCTCGGCAACCTCTCTTTTTGGCTTAGGAGTATAATCCGTTTAGCCTATGAGACTGCTGGACATTCTACTAGAGCTGTGGCTTCCACCTGGGCCTTTAAAAATGAGGCCTCTGTTGAACAGATTTGCAAGACTGCGACTTGGTCTTCGCTTCATACTTTTTCCAAATTTTCCAAATTTGATACTTTTTCTTCTTCGGAGGCTGTTTTTGGGAGAAAGGTGCTACAGGCAGTGGTTCCTTCCGTTTAAGTTCCTGCCTTGTCCCTCCCATCATCCGTGTAGTTTAGCTTTGGTATTGGTATCCCATAAGTAATGGATGATCCGTGGACTGGATACACTTAACAAGAGAAAACATAATTTATGCTTACCTGATAAATTTATTTCTCTTGTAGTGTATCCAGTCCACGGCCCGCCCTGTCTTTTTCAGGCAGGTCTAAATTTTAATTAAACTACAGTCACCACTGCACCCTATGGTTTTTCCTTTCTCGGCTTGTTTCGGTCGAATGACTGGATATGGCAGTGAGGGGAGGAGCTATATAGCAGCTCTGCTTTGGGTGATCCTCTTGCAACTTCCTGTTGGGAAGGAGAATATCCCATAAGTAATGGATGATCCGTGGACTGGATACACTACAAGAGAAATAAATTTATCAGGTAAGCATAAATTATGTTTTTCTAACTTTTAGCCCCAAAATCTGTTACACATCTGCAACCACCAAAAAAACACCCATGCTAAATAGTTTCTAAATTTTGTCCTGGGTTTAGAGATACCCAATATTAACATGTTCTTTGCTTTTTTTTGCAAGTTATTAGGAAATAAATACAAGTAGCACTTTGCTATTTCCAAACCACTTTTTTTCAAAATTAGCGCTAGTTACATTGGGACACTGATATCTTTCAGGAATCCCTGAATATCCCTTGACATGTATATATATTTTTTTAGAAGACATCCCAAAGTATGGATCTAGGCCCATTTTGGTATATTTCATGCCACCATTTCACCGCCAAATGCAATCAGATACAAAAAATCATTCACTTTTTCACAAACTTTAGGTTTCTCACTGAAATTATTTACTAACAGCTTGTGCAATTATGGCATAAATGGTTGTAAATGCTTCTCTGGGATCCCCTTTGTTCAGAAATAGCAGACATATATGGCTTTGGCGTTGCTTTTTGGTAATTAGAAGGCTGTTAAATGCCGCTGCGCACCACACGTGTATTATGTCCAGCAGTGCAGGGGTTAATCAGGGAGCTTGTAGGGAATGTGTAGGGTTAATTTTAGCTGTAGTGTAGTAGACAACCCAAAGTATTGATCTAGGCCCATTTTGGTATATTTCATGCCACCATTTCACTGCCAAATGCGATCAAATAAAAATAAATTGTTTCCTTTTTCACAAACTTTAGGTTTCTCACTGAAATTATTTACAAACAGCTTTGTGCAATTATGGCACAAATAGTTGTAAATGCTTCTCTTGGATCCCCTTTGTTCAGAAATAGCAGAAATATGTGGCTTTGGTGTTGCTTTTGATAATTAGAAGGCCGCTAAATGCTGCTGTGCATCACATGTGTATTATGGCTAGTAGTGAAGGCGTTAATTAGGTAGCTTGTAGGGAGTTTGCAGGGTTAATTTTAGCTTTAGTGTAGATATCAGCCTCCCACTTGAAACATCAGACCCCCTGATCCCTCCCAAACAGCTCTCTTCCCTCCCCCACCCCACAATTATTCCCGCCATCTTAAGTACTGGCAGAAAGTCTGCCAGTACTAATATAAAAGGTATATTTGTTTTTTGTGTGTTTTTTTTAATAGCATATTTAAATATGCTGCTTTGTAGAATCCCCCCTTAGCCCCCAATATCATGGATCCCCCATCAAACAGTTCTCTAACCCTCCCCCTGTAGCCTAATGGGCGCCATCTTGGGTACTGGCAGCTGTCTGCCAGTACCCAGTTAAGTAAAAAAAAAAAAAAAAAAGATTCTTTAATTTTAAGCTACTTTCTGTAGTGTAGCTACCCCCCCCCCCCCCTCCCAGAACCCTTTGATTACTTTATAAATATAATTTCTCCCCCCTTTTTTCCCAATGTATTATTTTACTTTTCTGTAGGGTAGCGGTTTCCACCCGCTCCCGCCCCGTGCACGCGCCCGCCCCTGTGCACGTGCGCGCGTCCTTGCGCCCCCCCCGGGTACTTCCGCCTCCGATCCCGCCCCCCTCCACATGATCACGGGCCCATTGCAGGCCTCCCACCCGCCTCCCTGTTTCACTCCCACCCACCAACGATGCTCCGGTGCAGAGAGGGCCACAGAGTGTCTCTCTCTGCATCGGAGGCTTGTAAAAGGGTATTGCTGGATGCCTCCATATCGAGGCATCACTGCAATTCCCTCAGAGCTGCTGGAAGCGATCGCAATCGCTTCCAGCACTCTGTTAGACAACTGACGTACCAGGTACGTCTATTGTCATTAACTGCTTGTTAATGCATGACGTACCTGGTACGTCAGTTGTCATTAAGGGGTTAAACATCTTTCTAATTTACTTATATTATCTAATTTGTTTTATTCTCTTGATATTCTTTGAGGAAAAGCATATCTAGATATGCTCAATAGCTGCTGATTGGTTGCTGCACATAGAAGCCTTGTGTGATTGGCTCACCATGTGCATTGCTTTTTCTTCGACTAAGGATACTTAAAAAATTAAGCAAAATAAATAATGGAAGTAAATTGTAATGTTGTTTAATTTTCTATTCTCTATCTGAATCATGAAAGAAAGATTTTGGGTTTAGTGACCCTTTAAGGGTTTGAGTTAATTTACATTCTTTTGTATTCTGGTTTTTAGTATTGTAATTAGATAACAATTAGATTGTTTGCATAGGTGAGCAATTAGGAGGGACCCACCCTATCTTTCTAAGGGTAAATAAAGAGTTCTGTTTAGCTCTGATTCTTAGCATAGGAATCAAGCTAAAAAGGATCAAATAAATAAGGATATTTGAGTTATTTCAGGAGTTATTCAGAGTTATTCAGTAGTAAAGAATAGTTATATTTTACTTATTGTTAAAGTGTTGCATAGTTTAAAATGTCTCCGATACAGCAATGGGTGTTTTACACTTTTTAATCGTGCTACTTTTTGGAGATTTAGGGGCTGACCTGTTTGTAAGCAGTTTTCCCTCTTAAGGGAAGAAACAGCTAAACTTCAAGCTAAGGTAACATACCTGTTACCTCTACAAAGCTGCCTCAGAAAGAAGCCCCTCAAGCCCAGAGATCAGCAAGGAGAGGCAGATTGATCACTGTAGGCTCTGGAAGAATTAGAACGGTAGACTAGAAGCATTGCCCACAACCTCTGCCATTGCAAAACTCCTATGCTGCTCTTGCCGAACACACTTGTGATGAGGATATTGCTGTTTCTGAGCCCTCTGAAGCTGTAACAGGTAATTTAACTCTATTGGTACCTGATTCCCCAGGTAACATAACACAGGTAAGATTTCAGATGTGTTTTTGAGGAAAAGACTGTTAGTGGGTGACTCTATTTTGAGGAATGTGTATTTAGGTGAAAGTAAAGGAGAAACAAGGGAGGTTAGATGTCTTCCAGGAGCTACTGCTCACAGGGATAAGAATCGTATTTTGAGAATTGTTAAGGCAGCAGGAAAGGGAAGTGAGTTAGATGTGATTGTACATTTAGGAACAAATGATCTGGCTAGTAATCATGTTGCTGATGTTCAGAAAGAGTTTTGTGACCTAGGTAATCATTTAGAGAATGTGGCATCAACTCTATCATTTTCTGCTATTTTACCTGTGTATGGCCAGCAAGCAGGAAAGATGGAGCGGATAACAACATTTAATTCTCGGTTAGATAAGTGGTGCAGGGAACGAGGATTTGTTTTTTTTGGCCATTATAGCTCTGTTTGGAAAGATACTAGGTTATTTAGGAGCGATGGCTTGCATTTGGATGTTAAAGGAACATAGTATCTGGGAGAGGAGTTCAAATGCTTTATTAGAAATCATTTAAACTAATAAAGGGGGGTAGCATTATTATATCCACCTGCCCCCACAGCATGCCAAAACTGTTAGTCCATGTAGCAATTCTAGAAACTTTAGTAGAAAATTTCTTCGTGCCATGAGCACAAATGCTCGCAGCTTAGGAAATAAATTACCTGAACTCATTTCAATAATGACTAGGGACAACTTGGATTTAGTAGCTATAACAGAAACATGGTACAATGATTTGCATGACTGGGACATATTCATACCTGGATATAGGTTATTTAAAAAGAACAGAGTAGGAAAGAAAGGTGGAGGAATTGCACTGTATGTAAAATAAAATATAAAGGTTAATGAAATTATAGGATGAAACGATGAGGTAGAAAGTATTTGGTTGACTTTGTAAATTGGAGATAAAAATGTGTTTAGAATAGGGGTTGTATATAGGCCTCCATTGCAGGATGAAAAACTGGACAATCTGTTATTAGAAGAAATAACCAAAATGACCATGAAGGGTAAGGTTATAGTACTGGGGGGACTTTCATTTGCCAGATATAGACGGGAAGATTCCTTCTGCTAAATCAGCTAGAAGCAGGTATATTCTTGAATCTCTGCTAGGGGAATCACTTGAGCAATTAGTCAAGGAACCAACTCGTAAGGATGCTATATTCGATCTAATACTTACAAACAGTGCTACAGTTTCAGATGTGTCTGTTGGTGAAAACTTATGATCCAGTGATCATCAATCTGTTTGGTTTAGTATTCATGTGCAGGAACTGTCCACCCAGACTAAAACGAAAGTTTTACGGCGAGATTACGAGTCTTGCGCTGGTATTAAGAGTCAGGCAGATTACAGGCCCCAAAGTAATCAGCTCTTTTACCTGTAAAAAAAATAAAAATACAATCCCCCCCAAAATTAAAACCCACCACCCATTCACCCAACCCTACTCTAAAACCCACCCAATCCCCCTTAATAAAACCTAACATTACCCCCTTGAAGATCACCCTATCGTGAGACGTCTTCACCCAGCTGGGCACAAGTGGTCCTCCAGAGGGGCAGAAGTCTTCATCCGATCCGGGCAGAAGTCTTCATCCAGGCGGCATCTTCTATCCAATCAGCCAGTAGGATTGAGCTTGCATTCTATTGGCTGTTCCAATCAGCCAATAGAATGCAAGCTCAATCCTACTTTTACTTCAGGGAGATCTTGTCAGACTGATCTAATTGACTTCTTTGATTTTGTGACAAAAGTATTAGACAAGGGTGGAGCAGTTGATGTAGCATATCTAGATTTCAGCCAAGCATTTGACACCATCCCACACAATAAACTAATTCACAAACTGTATCTCCTTGGTCTAGATTCAAAAATTGTGAACTGAGTGGAATGCTGGCTTAAGGACAGAAAACAAAGTGTCTTAGTAAATGGAGTTCATTCAGCAGAGGGGGCTGTAACTAGTGGTGTTCCTCAGGGGTCAGTTCTGGGGCTTGTTTAGTTTAACATATTTATCTGTGATAACAGCAAAGTGCTACAGGGGAAAGTATGTCTGTTTGCAGATGATACAAAAATTTGTAACAGTGGATGTTCCAGGGGGGTAGACAAAATGAGAAGTGATATACAACAATTGGAGGATTGGACAAACGACTGGGATCAAAAGTTTAACACAGCAAAGTGTAAAATAATGCATCTAGGGAAGAAAAATCCAAATGTTAATTACAACTCAATTACGACTCAATGACACTTTACTGACTGTTACAGATAAGGAACAGGACTTGGGAATTATTATTTCAGATGATTTAAAACTTGGTAAACAATGTAGTAATGCAATGAGTAAGGCTAGCAGAATGCTTGGATGTATTGGTAGAGGTATTTGCAGCAGAAATATTAAGGTTCTTATGCCACTTTATAGATCATTAGTTAGGCCTCATCTTGAGTATTGTGTGCAGTTCTGGAGGCCATATCTTCAGAAGGATATTAACAAACTTGAATCTGTCCAAAGGAGGGCTACAAAAATGGTACATGGTCTAAAAAATCAAACTTACCAGGAAAGGCTCAATGACCTAAATATATATAGCATAGAGCAGTTAAGGGAAAGAGGTGATATGATAGCAACTTTCAAGTACATTAAAGGGCTTAGTAAATAAAACTGAGGCTGTGGGTATTTTACATAAAATGGAAAATTCAAGAACAAGGGGTCATGAGCGCAAGCTAAAGGGTAGTAGATTCAGGAGTAATTTGAGGAAGCACTACTTTACAGAACGAGTGATCGATTTATGGAATAAACTTCCTCATGAGGTAGTAGCGACAAACACTGTGGGGGACTTTACAAATGCATGGGACAAGCATAAGGCTATCCTACAAACTAGATAAGTTTATACTGTTGGGTAATATCAGGCAGACTTGCTGGGCCTATGGCTCTTATCTGCCGTCAATATCTATGTTTCTATGAAAATGTTTTCTAAATGTAGGACAAAAGTACACGCAACTCGTGAATATTACTGCAGTATAGGTATGTCTATAGGTATGTCTACTCCTAATAGGAAGGTCAGAGCAGGACGAACTGTCTTTACAAAGGGATTTGCTAAAATTAGAACTATGGGCAAGTGAATGGAAAATGAGATTTAATACGGAAAAATGCAAGGTTCTACATTTTGGAAGTAAAAATAAGCAGGCTACGTATTTTTTAAATGGGACAAGACTTAGCCAAACACAGGAGGAAAGGGATTTGGGAGTAGTAATAGATAACAAGCTAAAGATGGGTGCACAATGCAGGGCAGCGGCTTCAAAGGCTAATAAGATACTAGCATGTATTAAAAGAGGTATTGATTCAAGGGAGGAAAGCATAATTCTGTCATTATATAAAGCCCTGGTAAGACCTCACCTTGAGTTTGGAGTGCAGTTCTGGGGACCAATTGCTAAAAAAGATATTGTAGAACTAGAAAAAGTTCAGAGAAGGGCCACAAAGCTAATAAGGGGATTGGAGAAATTAACCTATGAGGAGAGGCTAGCCAAACTGGGTCTGTTTTCTTTAGAAAAAAGGCGCTTGAGAGGTGACATGATTACTTTATATAAATATATTCAAGGCCCATATACAGAGATGGCAGAAGCTCTGTTTATTCCAAGAAAATTGTTTCTGACAAGAGGTCATAATTTAAGGTTGGAGGAAAGGAGATTTAATCTCCTGCAACGGAAACGTTTTTTCACTGTGAGAGCAATAAAATTGTGGAACTCATTACCAAAGGAGGTAGTGAATGCCAATACCATAGATACATTTAAAAATAGTCTGGATAAGTTTCTGTATACTAACAAAATTCATGGATATGATTGCAAGTATTAAATGGGTCACATTTTAATGGGGTTATTTAAGCTTAACTGGAGCTTTTTGTAAGTATTTTAGATTTGTATAGGTTGAACTCGATGGACTTCAGTCTTTTTTTCAACCTTATCTACTATGTTATGTTACTTACTCATTCTCCTTGCCAGAATCTTTAGTCATGGAACAGTATATCAAAGATAGTCATCCTCCATTCCTGCAAAAGCAATTTTCTCGTTTACTGTGAAGGAAGGCTCTGTTACGGCCTGTAATTGACTCTAGAACACTGAACAAGTTTAAGAAAATACCCACTTCACAATTCTGCAGTGAACGTCCTTTGAAAACTTAAGTCCACCCTCACTAGAGCCCCTATCTGTAAGCATCCAGATTTTCAGTAGATATTGAGAGGGAATACTTATGATAAGGTAATTGGTGCATTCATGCTCCTTTTACTACAGGAAAAAAATTGCTGTGTTAACCTCTTCTGTGCTACAAATTGCAGCAAGTTGTTCTTACATTATTGGTCTATTATATGTTCTTATCTGCTTAACCATTTGATGGTCTCCATGATCTTTTCTCACCCAATATTTATTAATCTCAAAGTTGATAGTTTTTGTCTACATTAGGTCTACAAGATATATTGCTTATCTTCAAAGTTGGTTGGACTTGTATTTAGACTGATCTATTTATAAACTGTGCAAAAGACAAAAGGGGTAGGGGATTATACTTTGAGATTCCTTATTTCTATATGAGCTTTGCACTTTTTGCTACTGTTTTGGCTAATTGTGAAGGAAGTAAAACATCTGTCTGTGATGTGTTACCTGGGTGATAAAGTCAGGTAACACATCAAGGTCTATTCGTACCTGGGTCCTTAACCTACCTGTTTGTATTTTATTGTGTGTGTTTGAAAACTTGTATGTATGGTGATCACCATAAGGCCAAATGCTGTAACTCCTAATTTTCTTTATAAATGGAAAGAGTTCACAGCTGCATTCATTACTTTTGGGAATTCATAACCTGGCCACCAGGAAGAGGCAAAGACACCCCAGCCAAAGGCTTAAATACCCCTCCCACTTCACTCATCTTCCCAGTCATTCTTTGCCTTTCTTCCCAGGAGGTTGGCAGAGAAGTGTCAGAAGTTTTCGATAGTCTCTTATGGAGGGTAATACTCTTCGGCATGGGACTGGAGTTTTAAATAGTCCTGTCAGCCTCTCAGTGAGAGCATGGGTGAAAGTGAGAGTCTTTCTGTAAAACCATCCCAACTCATATTAACAGCTCCACAAGCAATCAGTGTTGACGAGTTTCACTGCCTGCTTTGTTCTCTCAAGTCAATGGCAGAAGCGACGCTACTATCTGTCACACTTGAAGGGCCGTGTTCCTGTTCCATGGCGTAGATTCTGGTAAGATCGTTTCATTTTACTTTCATCATGGATGTATTGTAATTACAACTGTTTATCCGAGAGAGTCTACAACCTTTCTGGTTAACATTAACATATGGTCTCAGTGAGGCTCCTTTTTGTATGTAGGAATCAAGGGTTAATATCTCCTGAGGGGGGTTATTGAACAGGGGGGTTTATAATCATGTTTATGTGATTCTGTCTGCTACTGTGTAGTGTTGCTTTGGCTCATGGCTATTTTGGAACATAATGGCCTTTGTCTAGTGACGCGGCCTTTACAATCGGGCATACTTTTGCATGGACTGCTCGGTTTACCTTGTGACTCCATTTCCTCATTCCTGACCATTTGGCGATGGAGAAATCCTGGTCCGCTGGTATCTGGTTCTCTGAAGGTGATGAGTGCCACAGCCATTGGGTGTAAGGTGCTGTTAAGATTTTTTTTTTTTTTTTAATTGGTCCATTTTTTATTCAGTGTCCCAGTTACGGAGGATTCTGATTCAGACTCTACTTCTTCAAAGAATATGAATTGGCCCGTGTGATACATGCCCTTCAGTTATGTTCCGAATGCCGTTTTAGAGTGATCTGTTCCTCGGGATTCTATTTCCCACGAGGTAAGTTCCCTACCACCAACTCTTACTACGCATGCAGGTAACCCAAATGCTACTTATCCTTCTATGGAGTGTGGCCTGTTCCCACCAGAGGTTATGACACTGTTCTGCATGGCCATATCTTTGGCGCTGGCGCATCTGCACCTCCCGGGATTGTGCTTACGATATTGTCCGTGTTCCGTTAACCGGGGCTCGTCAGGCTTAGGATTGCCTGGTCCGGTTCAGCCCTCCGGAGGAGCGACTGCCCCTGAGGCCTCAGGGGGTCAAACTTTGGGGCCAGTGTTTTCTTTTGTTCTGGCCGAGGTTTGTTGCGCCTTTCGTTATAGACTGGCGCGCTTTCGTGTTCTACTAAGGCACGTTTTTGGCGTTGCTGGAGGATCCCACTCTTAATGGGTCTGGGGATTCTCAGTCTTAATCTTTGACTGGCTTGCATACATAGACATAAGGGGATAAAGTAATCTTCTTATAGTCTTTGTTCTTTGTGTATCCTTTTCCAGTTCTGAGCTTGGAAGTCTCGGACCCCTGTTGGGCTGGTCTGTCTGTTCTTCCTGGGCAATAACCTACGGGCTGCCTTATATTTTTTTTTTTTATCCGGTGAGGATGAGTTTTATTTGGTCTAAAGCTCATGTTGTGGTCGTGATGTTTCCTTCAGGAACTTTCTTCTCTGGAATTGATTTTTGCGATTTTGTGGTTGCACTGTTTACAAAAGTCTGTCTGACTGTTTTTTATCCCTCCATCTCTGGGGAGACTCTGTGGCCTTGGCAGTGCTGGGGCCCTTGGTTTCAGGCTGGTCCTGACTGGTTACAAATTCTTCTTTCTTATGAGGCCTAGTTCAGACACATTGCACCTTTTTATGTCCGGTTGGTCCGGTGATGGCGCCTAGTGATTACAATATGGTTTGTGTTGTTTACTTGTTTTATTTTACAAGTTTCAACTAGCATCCTGAGAGGACTTGAGGGTCCGTGGTTGCTTAGGGGCATGGGGTATTAGTTCAATCTAGTGGGCCGGAACTCTGTTGAGATCCACGGCAACATGCTCAGTTGTTTCCGATTTCCCGGGAACTAGAGTGTTCCTTCCCATTGGTTGGAGGCTTGGAGGATTTAGGTCCTTCATACCACCGTTCTTACGGTTTTGCCTTTCATGGTCTCTTTGGAAGTGTCATTTTAGGACTTGTTCCTTTTAGAAGTTCTCTTCCTTTGGGTCGAGACTTTCTGGACTTTGTCCGGTTTTTCTGGCGGTTTTGGCTGCTTAATTAGGAAGTGAAGGATATGAGGGACGTGAGGCTCTGTCTTCCTTCTGAAGTTAGTCGTCTCCATATCAGGGGCGATATGATGTGTTGTCTTATTCCAAGCTTTTTGCTTAGGGGATGTTTTTCTGCCTGGGTTCGGGATGCTTTGCATTCTTCTCCCTTGGGTATGGTCCTCTGGAACGTTAATCTGAAAGGATTATGGAGACTAGCCTTTCTTTCTATTTTTTTGGGTGACTCTGTTCTCGTTCTCATTTCCCTTAGTGTTGCCCTTGGGGCCTTTGGGCTCTAGAGAAATTGCGTGACTTTGTTGCGGCCTAGCACCTTGTTGGGGGGGGGGGGTTTGACCTCCGGCTAAGGGTGTTCTCTTCCTTTTGGACTGGGAATTAAGAGTGAGTCCTGTACCCGTTTCCCGGTTCTCATCCCCTGTGAGGTATCTTGTGTTCCCTGGGGGTGTCGTTCGTTCTAGGACGATTCTGGGTCCAGGGTCCTTGTCTTGGATCCTTCTTGGATGTCTGGAGACTTATGATCCTGTAGACTGGTTCAGGACGACCCAGTTTTTTCAGGGACCCTATGTTGCGACATAGGGGCTAGCTCATTGGGTTTGCAAGCAGGAAGGCCAGAGTTCACATCCACCTTCCGGTACTGGTTATAAATTTTATGGCCTGACTTGTCCTTCGGACGGAGTGTGCTCCTCTTCATGGGGAGTTTTTTCTCTGTTGGGTCAACAGTGGTGTCTGAATGATTTTTTCATTCGGTCCGTGTTTTGGTCATTCTATGGCTTCATGTCTTGTGGACATGTACGCTGTTCTTATCTGTGCCCTTCCCTTTTGAGGGGATAGTTTGTCTTCCTTATGAGCTGAGGATTCCTCTCTCTGGAGGGTCTTTGTCCTGCTTTGTGTGTGGGAGGTTTGATCAGGTGGCTTATTTCTGTAAGGGGCAGCATCTGCTGCTCTGTGGGCTCTGTTCCACCTGTTGGAGTTTTCGATCTCTCTACTTAGAGACTGTCTAAGAGAGCTGTGACAGGTCTTCCTACGGATCTATTACACTTTTCTCCAACATAGGTGTGTCCGGTCCACGGCGTCATCCTTACTTGTGGGATATTCTCTTCCCCAACAGGAAATGGCAAAGAGCCCAGCAAAGCTGGTCACATGATCCCTCCTAGGCTCCGCCTACCCCAGTCATTCTCTTTGCCGTTGTACAGGCAACATCTCCACGGAGATGGCTTAGAGTTTTTTAGTGTTTAACTGTAGTTTTTCATTATTCAATCAAGAGTTTGTTATTTTCAAATAGTGCTGGTACGTACTATTTACTCAGAAACAGAAAAGAGATGAAGAATTCTGTTTGTATGAGGAAAATGATTTTAGCAACCGTAACTAAAATCCATGGCTGTTCCACACAGGACTGTTGAGAGCATTAACTTCAGTTGGGGGAACAGTTTGCAGTCTTTGCTGCTTGAGGTATGACACATTCTAACAAGACGATGTAATGCTGGAAGCTGTCATTTTCCCTATGGGATCCGGTAAGCCATGTTTATTACGATTGTAAATAAGGGCTTCACAAGGGCTTATTTAGACTGTAGACATTTTTTGGGCTAAATCGATTGATATTAACACTTATTTAGCCTTGAGGAATCATTTATTCTGGGTATTTTGATATAATAATATCGGCAGGCACTGTTTTAGACACCTTATTCTTTAGGGGCTTTCCCAAAGCATAGGCAGAGTCTCATTTTCGCGCCGGTGTTGCGCACTTGTTTTTGAGAGGCATGGCATGCAGTCGCATGTGAGAGGAGCTCTGATACTTATAAAAGACTTCTGAAGGCATCATTTGGTA
This sequence comes from Bombina bombina, assembly GCF_027579735.1. NCBI lineage: Eukaryota > Metazoa > Chordata > Amphibia > Anura > Bombinatoridae > Bombina > Bombina bombina. The sequence continues at coordinate 149,082,974 of NC_069504.1, forward strand.
TCGTATTCCCCTTGGGTTTGGTTGGGTCTCAGCAAAGCAGATACCAGGGACTGTAAAGGGGTTAAAGCTTAAAACGGCTCCGGTTCCGTTATTTTAAGGGTTAAAGCTTCCAAATTTGGTGTGCAATATTTTCAAGGCTTTAAGACACTGTGGTGAAAGTTTGGTGAATTTTGAACAATTCCTTCATGTTTTTTCGCAATTGCAGTAATAAAGTGTGTTCAGTTTAAAATTTAAAGTGACAGTAACGGTTTTATTTCAAGACGTTTTTTGTACTTTCTTATCAAGTTTATGCCTGTTTAACATGTCTGAACTACCAGATAGACTGTGTTCTGAATGTGGGGAAGCCAGAATTCCTATTCATTTAAATAAATGTGATTTATGTGATAATGACAATGATGCCCAAGATGATTCCTCAAGTGAGGGGAGTAAGCATGGTACTGCATCATTCCCTCCTTCGTCTACACGAGTCTTGCCCACTCAGGAGGCCCCTAGTACATCTAGCGCGCCAATACTCCTTACTATGCAACAATTAACGGCTGTAATGGATAATTCTGTCAAAAACATTTTAGCCAAAATGAACCCTGTTCAGCGTAAGCGTGGATGCTCTGTTTTAGTTACTGAAGAGCATGACGACGCTGATATTAATATCTCTGAAGGGCCCCTAACCCAATCTGAGGGGGCCAGGGAGGTTTTGTCTGAGGGAGAAATTACTGATTTAGGGAATATTTCTCAGCAGGCTGAATCTGATGTGATTACTTTTAAATTTAAATTGGAACATCTCCGCATTTTGCTTAAGGAGGTATTATCCACTCTGGATGATTGTGAAAATTTGGTCATCCCAGAGAAACTATGTAAAATGGACAAGTTCCTAGAGGTGCCGGGGCTCCCAGAAGCTTTTCCTATACCCAAGCGGGTGGCGGACATTGTTAATAAAGAATGGGAAAGGCCCGGTATTCCTTTCGTCCCTCCCCCCATATTTAAAAAATTGTTTCCTATGGTCGACCCCAGAAAGGACTTATGGCAGTCAGTCCCCAAGGTCGAGGGAGCGGTTTCTACTTTAAACAAACGCACCACTATTCCCATAGAGGATAGTTGTGCTTTCAAAGATCCTATGGATAAAAAATTAGAAGGTTTGCTTAAAAAGATGTTTGTTCAGCAGGGTTACCTTCTACAACCCATTTCATGCATTGTCCCTGTCACTACAGCCGCATATTTCTGGTTTGATGAACTGATTAAGGTGCTCGATAGTGACTCGCCTCCTTATGAGGAGATTATGGACAGAGTCAATGCTCTCAAATTGGCTAATTCTTTCACTCTTGACGCCTCTTTGCAATTGGCTAAGTTAGCGGCTAAGAATTCTGGGTTTGCTATTGTGGCGCGCAGAGCGCTTTGGTTGAAATCTTGGTCGGCTGATGCGTCTTCCAAGAACAAGCTACTAAACATTCCTTTCAAGGGGAAAACGCTGTTTGGTCCTGACTTGAAAGAGATTATCTCTGATATCACTGGGGGTAAGGGCCATGCCCTTCCTCAGGATCGGCCTTTCAAGGCAAAAAATAGACCTAATTTTCGTCCCTTTCGTAAAAACGGACCAGCCCAAGGTGCTACGTCCTCTAAGCAAGAAGGTAATACTTCTCAGGCCAAGCCAGCTTGGAGACCAATGCAAGGCTGGAACAAGGGAAAGCAGGCAAAGAAACCTGCCACTGCTACCAAGACAGCATGAAATATCGGCCCCCGATCCGGGACCGGATCTGGTGGGGGGCAGACTCTCTCTCTTCGCTCAGGCTTGGGCAAGAGATGTTCTGGATCCTTGGGCGCTAGAAATAGTCTCCCAGGGTTATCTTCTGGAATTCAAGGGACTTCCCCCAAGGGGAAGGTTCCACAGGTCTCAGTTGTCTTCAGACCACATAAAAAGACAGGCGTTCTTACTTTGCGTAGAAGACCTGTTAAAAATGGGAGTGATTCATCCTGTTCCATTGAGAGAACAAGGGATGGGGTTCTACTCCAATCTGTTCATAGTTCCCAAAAAAGAGGGAACATTCAGACCAATCCTAGATCTCAAGATCTTAAACAAATTTCTCAAGGTCCCATCTTTCAAGATGGAAACCATTCGAACTATCCTTCCTTCCATCCAGGAAGGTCAATTCATGACCACGGTGGATTTAAAGGATGCGTATCTACATATTCCTATCCACAAGGAACATCATCGGTTCCTAAGGTTTGCATTCCTGGACAAACATTACCAGTTCGTGGCGCTTCCTTTCGGATTAGCCACTGCTCCAAGGATTTTCACAAAGGTACTAGGGTCCCTTCTAGCTGTGCTAAGACCAAGGGGCATTGCAGTAGTACCTTACCTGGACGACATTCTGATTCAAGCGTCGTCCCTCCCTCGAGCAAAGGCTCACACGGACATCGTCCTGGCCTTTCTCAGATCGCACGGCTGGAAAGTGAACGTGGAAAAGAGTTCTCTATCCCCGTCAACAAGGGTTCCCTTCTTGGGAACAATTATAGACTCCTCAGAAATGAGGATTTTTCTAACAGAGGCCAGAAAGACAAAGCTCCTGGACTCTTGTCGAATACTTCATTCCGTTCCTCTTCCTTCCGTAGCTCAGTGCATGGAAGTGATCGGGTTGATGGTAGCGGCAATGGACATAGTTCCTTTTGCGCGCATTCATCTAAGACCGTTACAACTGTGCATGCTCAGTCAGTGGAATGGGGACTATACAGACTTGTCTCCAAAGATACAAGTAAATCAGAGGACCAGAGACTCACTCCGTTGGTGGCTGTCCCTGGACAACCTGTCACGAGGGATGACATTCCACAGACCAGAGTGGGTCATTGTCACGACCGACGCCAGTCTGATGGGCTGGGGCGCGGTCTGGGGATCCCTGAAAGCTCAGGGTCTTTGGTCTCGGGAAGAATCTCTTCTACCGATAAATATTCTGGAACTGAGAGCGATATTCAATGCTCTCAAGGCTTGGCCTCAGCTAGCGAGGACCAAGTTCATACGGTTTCAATCAGACAACATGACGACTGTTGCGTATATCAACCATCAGGGGGGAACAAGGAGTTCCCTAGCGATGGAAGAAGTGACCAAGATCATTCTATGGGCGGAGTCTCACTCCTGCCACCTGTCTGCTATCCACATCCTGGGAATGGAAAATTGGGAAGCGGATTTTCTGAGTCGTCAGACATTGCATCCGGGGGAGTGGGAACTCCATCCGGAAATCTTTGCCCAAGTCACTCAACTTTGGGGCATTCCAGACATGGATCTGATGGCCTCTCGTCAGAACTTCAAAGTTCCCTGCTACGGGTCCAGATCCAGGGATCCCAAGGCGGCTCTAGTGGATGCACTAGTAGCACCTTGGACCTTCAAACTAGCTTATGTGTTCCCGCCGTTTCCTCTCATCCCCAGGCTGGTAGCCAGGATCAATCAGGAGAGGGCGTCGGTGATCTTGATAGCTCCTGCGTGGCCACGCAGGACTTGGTATGCAGATCTGGTGAATATGTCATCGGCTCCACCTTGGAAGCTACCTTTGAGACGAGACCTTCTTGTTCAGGGTCCGTTCGAACATCCGAATCTGGTTTCACTCCAGCTGACTGCTTGGAGATTGAACGCTTGATTTTATCGAAGCGAGGTTTCTCAGATTCTGTTATCGATACTCTTGTTCAGGCCAGAAAGCCTGTAACTAGAAAGATTTACCATAAAATTTGGAAAAAATATATCTGTTGGTGTGAATCTAAAGGATTCCCTTGGGACAAGGTTAAGATTCCTAGGATTCTATCCTTCCTTCAAGAAGGATTGGAAAAAGGATTATCGGCAAGTTCCCTGAAGGGACAGATTTCTGCCTTGTCGGTGTTACTTCACAAAAAACTGGCAGTTGTGCCAGATGTTCAAGCCTTTGTTCAGGCTCTGGTTAGAATCAAGCCTGTTTACAAACCTTTGACTCCTCCTTGGAGTCTCAATTTAGTTCTTTCAGTTCTTCAGGGGGTTCCGTTTGAACCCTTACATTCCGTTGATATTAAGTTATTATCTTGGAAAGTTTTGTTTTTAGTTGCAATTTCTTCTGCTAGAAGAGTTTCAGAATTATCTGCTCTGCAGTGTTCTCCTCCTTATCTGGTGTTCCATGCAGATAAGGTGGTTTTACGTACTAAACCTGGTTTTCTTCCAAAAGTTGTTTCTAACAAAAACATTAACCAGGAGATTATCGTACCTTCTCTGTGTCCGAAACCAGTTTCAAAGAAGGAACGCTTGTTGCACAATTTGGATGTTGTTCGCGCTCTAAAATTCTATTTAGATGCTACAAAGGATTTTAGACAAACATCTTCCCTGTTTGTTGTTTATTCAGGTAAAAGGAGAGGTCAAAAAGCAACTTCTACCTCTCTCTCTTTTTGGATTAAAAGCATCATCAGATTGGCTTACGAGACTGCCGGACGGCAGCCTCCCGAAAGAATCACGGCTCATTCCACTAGGGCTGTGGCTTCCACATGGGCCTTCAAGAACGAGGCTTCTGTTGATCAGATATGTAGGGCAGCGACTTGGTCTTCACTGCACACTTTTACCAAATTTTACAAGTTTGATACTTTTGCTTCTTCTGAGGCTATTTTTGGGAGAAAGGTTTTGCAAGCCGTGGTGCCTTCCATTTAGGTGACCTGATTTGCTCCCTCCCTTCATCCGTGTCCTAAAGCTTTGGTATTGGTTCCCACAAGTAAGGATGACGCCGTGGACCGGACACACCTATGTTGGAGAAAACAGAATTTATGTTTACCTGATAAATTTCTTTCTCCAACGGTGTGTCCGGTCCACGGCCCGCCCTGGTTTTTTAATCAGGTCTGATAATTTATTTTCTTTAACTACAGTCACCACGGTACCATATGGTTTCTCCTATGCTATTATTCCTCCTTAACGTCGGTCGAATGACTGGGGTAGGCGGAGCCTAGGAGGGATCATGTGACCAGCTTTGCTGGGCTCTTTGCCATTTCCTGTTGGGGAAGAGAATATCCCACAAGTAAGGATGACGCCGTGGACCGGACACACCGTTGGAGAAAGAAATTTATCAGGTAAACATAAATTCTGTTTTCTCTGTTCCAGGTACTAGGGGTTTTTCCTTGGGAGTGCCTTATTTTGGATGAACGGATTGGGTTGGCACCCGAGCTCTGTTAGGGTGGGTGAGTTCCCCCTTTTTTCTTTCCATTCCCTGGGGGGGTTGTGGTCTTTCTGTCCCCCCTGTCTATCAGACATGGTCTGTTGTTGGAGCAGGATCTGAGATCTGTTGCTCTGCTAAATTCTTCCTCGGTGCATTCGAGGTACGGTAACCTTCTTGAGGTTTCTCCTTTCTTCATGTTCAAGATTTGTGGAGAGGACTGGCGGCTCTTAGCCTGCAACGTTATTCACTGGTTAGTGGATACTTAGCAATCTGAAGGATCCTTTCTTCAGCTGCTTTCTGCTTGCCCTGCAATTATTTAAGTTTCAGAGTCATTTTTAGATGACTGCAGCGTGCAGTGTTTTTGCTTCAGGTGTTGATTGTGAGACCTATCTGAGCTTGCTGCACAAGGTTTCGTTTCTGAATATTTTGGTATTCTAAACTACCATTTTGCGACTTGGTGACCTTTGTCTTCAGTTGGTTTTTAGAGTGCAGTTGCACTGTGTTAGGGGAAGATCCTCTTTGTTTCAGACTCCCGGCCTTATCCCGTGGTTTCTGTATTTCTGGGGTCTGGGCTTTGCCTCCCCTTGTTTCTATGAGACTGGTGGGTCTCTGTTGGTCTGGAGTTCCTTATGCTAGCTGGACAGCTAGCTCAGCATACTAATGCACTGTGGCTACTCTGCACTGTAGGTCTACTCAGCCTTCCTCCTTTCAAGGTTAAGATGAGTAGTGCCTTGATTCCCTTAAGGGGGATTAGCCGCACTTTAGAAGTACATTAATGTTTTCTCAGTATCTTTCTTCTTTTTGGAAGAATACTGTAGCTTGTGCCCTTTCTTTCTTTAGTAAAGGGTGTGTTGTTTGGAGACAGACTTCCAGGACGACGGTGTCTCCTGGAGGCTGTTGACTCAGTCGAGTCTAGTTCCTGCGGTCTCTAGCAAGGCTTGTGGACTATCTGCGGTCAGTGTCCTTGGACCGTTTCCTTTTTTTCAAAGTTGTTCTCGGCTTCGGACGAATCGGGATTTTGTTGGGTAGGGGTTTTCAGGCCTGGTGCCCTCAGGTTGGGCCGCCTCTTGTACCCTCCCGTTTTTGCATTCAGTGTCCTTTACTTTTGGGAAAACAATACCCAAGCTTTAATGATTGCAGCTGTGGACTTTTTAAATTTATAAAGAAAAACATAAATTATGCTTACCTGATAATTTTCTTTTCTTCAGATGGAAAGAGTGCACAGCTCCCCACCCGTAATTTTCTGTGGAACGTCTGTTTTTTGTTCTTTTGGCACCTTTTCACCCTGTTATTTCTTCTACTGTTCCTTGGCAGAATGACTGGGGGAGGAGGTAAGTGGGAGGGGTATTTAAGCCTTTGGCTGGGGTGTCTTTGCCCCCTCCTAGTGGCCAGGTTCTGAATTCCCAAAAGTAATGAATGCAGCTGTGGACTCTTTCCATCTGAAGAAATGAAAATTATTAGGTAAGCATCATTTATGTTTTGAATCTAACTGGATGCATTTGAGTGAGTGTTGACTGTCATGTGATTTGATATTTAGATGTAATCTTTAAAGACTGGATGTAAGCCCAGCTTTCTGAGAATGCCAGGGGAGCACCCAGATCTAAGTTTTGCCAATAGATGCCTGCGAGATGAGTCCTCTTCCATGTTTTGTGTACATGTATGTATTTCCACATACATACATGGTCAGATGGTCTATTTTAGCTATTCATTAACAGTTTATTTTTGTAGATGACCAAAGACATGACCATGTAGTCTACACATTTCAACTATTTTTAATGGGAAAGAATGCAATTTCTTAATATATTTTTTGTTTAATTTTTCTTCAAAGGAGACAAAGTTTTGTTAAAATATCAAGACTATACTACTTCTGCGGTACAATTTGTTGGCATTGTTGTTGAGGTAAGCTTATTTTTATGTAGCAGGGTGTAAAAAGTATATATGAATGTATTATTGCATAGCATATTCAAGGATGTATACGAATATTTAAAGTGACCATTTATAATATGCCTAATAATATTATACATTATTAAAAGGACACTCAAGTCAAAATGAAACTTTGATGATTCAGATAGGACATGCAATTTTAAACAACTTTTCAATGCTCACTCCCGCAAAGTTATTTAAGAGCCATCACTGATTGGTTAAATTGCAAGTCTGTCAAAAGAACTGAAATAAGGGGGTAGTCTGCAGAGGCTTAGATACAACGTAACGACAGAGGTAAAAAGTATCTTTAAATAACAGCGTTGGTTATGCAAAACTGGGGAATGGGTAATAAAGGGATTATACAGTATATCTCTTTAAATAATTTTTGGAGTAGACTGTCCCTTTAAGATTTTAAATGATTGTGTCCTGAAAAATAAGCACACTTGTATAAAAGAAAATGTTGGAACCGCCTGGGGTGCTTAAACACATTAACTGGCTAACACAGCAGAACACAATGCGGAAGGCAAATGTCTGTATATCGAAATAGCTTGGTGGACCAGACCTATTTGTAATATAATTATACTATTTGTCTTTTACTAATGGTACGCCACAGTAAGGTCTTCATACAGCAAAAAAGTCTGTTCACATTCTCTAGCTCAAACACTGTAGTCCTTGCCTGTCTTTCACTTTTTCTACTGCTCCCAGACCACAGCCCATGACAGTTAAATCATATGGTGTAAATGTCTAAACCGACTCCTCCAAAAAACCACAAGAGCCCTTCCACTGATTTAAGACACTTGTCAAACCTTCAGTTAAACAACAAAATGTTTAAAAACATCCAGTTTATATGATTTCTCAAGTTAGTGGAGCAGTTTAATGCGTTTTAGCTTAGCAGCCTTAGGGTCTGATCTATTCAAAACCTTGTTGGGATGGAGAGAAATCACGCCAAATGTTTGGGATTTTCTTCATAAATGGAAAGAGTCAACAGCTGCATTCATTACTTTTGGGAAATAAGAACCTGGCCACCAGGAGGAGGCAAAGACACCCCAACCAAAGGCTTAAATACAGCTCCCACTTTCCTCATCCCCCAGTCATTCTTTGCCTTTCATCTCAGGAGGTTGGCAGAGAAGTGTCAGAAGTTTGTTTTTCTCTTTTATTTTATTTTTTATATATTTTGTCTCTTATGGAGGGTGCTACCCTTCAACAAGAGACAGGAATTTTAAGTAATCCTGTCAGTCTCTTGTGTGAGGGCCTGGGCGAAAGTGAGAGTCCGGAGATGCAGTGGGAGCTTCCCCTGCGACACCATCCCGACTGGTATTCACAGCTCCTTCAGCACTTGACGTTGTCTAACTTTGCTTTGCCATGCTACTATTCTTCACACTTGAAGGGCCATGTTCCTGTTCCACGGCGTGGATTTTGGTAAGATCGTTTAGGTAAAATTAGGGTCTCAATGGGACTCCTTTAGTATTTTGGTATCAAGGGCAAATATCTCCTGAGCGGGATTATTGAACAGGGTTTTTTTAATCATGTTTTTATTATGAGTAGTGTTTCTCTTGTTAAGTGTATCCAGTCCACGGATCATCCATTACTTATGGGATATTCTCCTTCCCAACAGGAAGTTGCAAGAGGATCACCCTCAGCAGAGCTGCTACATAGCTCCTCCCCTAACTGTCATATCCAGTCATTCTCTTGCAAGCCTCAACCAAGATAGAGGTCGTAAGAGGAGTGTGGTGTTTTATACTTAGTTTATTCTTCAATCAAAAGTTTGTTATTTTTAAATGGTGCCGGAGTGTACTGTTTATCTCAGGCAGTATTTAGAAGAAGAATCTGCCTGTGTTTTCTATGATCTTAGCAGAAGTAACTAAGATCCATGGCTGTTCTCACATATTCTGAGGAGTGAGGTAACTTCAGAGAGGGAATGGCGTGCAGGTTTTCCTGCAATAAGTTATGTGCAGTTAATATTTTTCTAGGGATGGAATTTGCTAGAAAATGCTGCTGATACTGAACTAATGTAAGTAAAGCCTTAAATGCAGTGAAGCTACTGGTATCAGGCTTATTAATAGAGATGCATACTCTTATAAAAATGTAATATAAAATGTTTGCTGGCATGTTCAATCGTTTTTATATGTATTTGGTGATAAAACTTATTGGGGCCTAGTTTTTTTCCATATGGCTGGCTTGAATTCTGCCTAGTAACAGCTTTCCACTGTTGTAATATGAGTGGGAGGGTTTTTTTTGTGCAGCAAAAATTACAGATACAGACATCCAGCTTCTTCCTGCATGATCCAGGATATCTCAGGAGGGCTCAAAAGGCTTCAAAGTCGTTTTTGAGGGAGGTAACAAGCCACAGTAGAGCTGTGGCAGTTGTTGTTACTATTTAAAAAAAAAAAAAGTTTTTGTCAGTTATTATTCTGTTTTGGGTATTAAGGGGTTAATCATCCATTTGAAAGTGGGTGCAATGCACTGCTAACTTGTTACATACACTGTAAAAATTTTGTTAGTGTAACTGCCTTTTTTCACTGTTATTTCAAATTTTGACAAAAATTTGTGTTTCTTAAAGGTGCAGTAACGTTTTTTATATTGCTTGTAAACTTGTTTAAAGTGTTTTCCAAGCTTGCTAGTCTCATTGCTAGTCTGTTTAAACATGTCTGACACAGAGGAAACAACTTGTTCATTATGTTTGAAAGCCATGGTGGAGCCCCATAGGAGAATGTGTACTAAATGTATTGATTTCACCTTAACCCCTTAACGACGCATGTCGTACAGGGTACGTCTTACACAAACTGGTCTTTAAAGACCAGAGACGTACCCTGTACGTCGTTAAGGGTTTCAAGCGACTGGAAGCGATCCTGATCGCTTCCAGCCGCTTTCAAGGTATTGCAGTGATGCCTCAATATTGAGGCATCACTGCAATACCTTTTTAGGCACACCGATGCAGAGAGAGCCACTCTGTGGCCCTCTCTGCATCGGCCAGTGATGGTGCCTGATCGTTGGTGGGTGGGAGCCATTGCAGGGAGGTGGGTGGGTGGGCCATCACTGGGGAACTTCCTTCCGGCCGTTCACTATGCCGGGTGCGCGCGGGAGCGCGCGCTGAAGGTGAGGGGCGGGTGCGCGTTCGCGCGCGCGCGCGATCGCGATCTAACACAATTATGTGAATTTTTTTTTGGGCTGGAAGAGGGTGGTGGGGTGGAGGAGTGATCTGGGGGTGATCTGGGAGGGGGAGGGTGTAGGGTATGGAGGGGGGCAGCTACACTACAGAAAATGTTAGGTTTAAATAAAAAATAAAAAAGTTATTTTGCAAAGTGGGTACTGGCAGACAGCTGCCAGTACCCAAAATGGTTACTAATAGTTAGTGGGGGGAGGGTTAGAGAGCTCTTTGGGGGGGATCAGGCAGGTTGGGGGCTAAGGGGGGGATCCTACACAGCAGAATATCATTATTATTTTTTTAAATAATAAAAAAAACAAATTAAAACTTTTATTTTAGTACTGGCAGACTTTCTGCCAGTACTTAAGATGGCGGGGAAAATTGTGGGGTGGGGGAGGGAAGAGAGCTGTTTGGGAGGGATCAGGGGGTGGGATGTGTCAGGTGGGAGGCTGATTTCTACACTAAAGCTAAAATTAACCCTGCAAGCTCCCTACAAGCTACCTAATTAACCCTGTCACTGCTGGGCATAATACAAGTTTGGTGCGCAGCGGCATTTAGCGGCCTTCTAATTACCAAAAAGCAACGCCAAAGCCATATATGTCTGCTATTTCTAAACAAAGGGGATCCCAGAGAAGCATTTACAACCATTTGTGCCATAATTGCACAAGTTGTTTGTAAACAATTTCAGTGAGAAACCTGATATTTGTGAAAAAGTTTGTGAAAAAGTGAACAATTTTATTTATTTGATCGCATTTGGCGGTAAAATGGTGGCATGAAATAGACCAAAATGGGCCTAGATCAATACTTTGGGATGTCTACTAAAAAAAAAATATACATGTCAAGGGATATTCAGGGATTCCAGACAGATATCAGTGTTCTAATATAACTATCGCTTATTTTGAAAAAAAATGGTTTGGAAATAGCAAAGTGGTATTTGTACTTATTGCCCTATAACTTACAAAAAAAGCAAAGAACATGTAAACATTGGGTATTTCTAAACTCAGGACAAAATTTAGAAACTATTTAGCATGGGTGTTTTTTGGTGGTTGTAGATGTGCAACAGATTTTGGGGGTCAAAGTTAGAAAACGTGTGGTTTTTTCCATTTTTTCATCATATTTTATAATTTTTTTTATGGTAAATTGTAAAATATGATGAAAATAATGGTGTCTTTAGAAAGTCCATTTAATGGCGAGAAAAACGGTATATAATATGTGTGGGTACAGTAAATGAGTAAGAGGGAAATTGCAGCTAAACACAAACACCGCAGAAATGTAAAAATAGCCTTGGTCCTTAAGGGAAAGAAATTGAAAAATGGCCTTGTCCTTAAGGGGTTAAACAGTAAAGATCAGTCTTTAACTATTTAAGAAATATCACCAGAAGATTCTGACGAGGGGGAAGTTATGCCGACTAACTCTACCCACGTGTCAGACCCTTCGCCTCCCGCTCAGGGGATGCACGCTAATATGGCGCCAATTGCATCAGGGACGCCCATAGCGATTACCTTGCAGGACATGGCTGCAATCATGAATAATACCCTGTCAGAGGTATTATCCAGGTTACCTGAATTAAGAGGCAAGCGCGATTGCTCTGGGGTTAGGAGAAATACAGAGCGTGCAGATGCTGTAAAGGCCATGTCTGATACTGCTGCAGATCATGAGGACGGAGAGCTTCAGTCTGTGGGTGACGTCTCTGATTCGGGAAAACCTGATTCAGAGATTTCTAATTTTAAATTTAAGCTTGAGAACCTCCGTGTATTGCTTGGGGAGGTATTAGCTGCTCTGAATGACTGTAACACAGTTGCAGTACCAGAGAAATTGTGTAGGCTGGATAAATACTATGCGGTGCCGGTGTGTACTGATGTTTTTCCTATACCTAAAAGGCTTACAGAAATTAATAGCAAGGAGTGTGATAGACCGGGTGTGCCTTTTTCCCCACCTCCTATATTTAGAAAAATGTTTCCAATAGACGCCACTACACGGGACTTATGGCAGACTGTCCCTAAGGTGGAGGGAGCAGTTTCTACTTTAGCAAAGCATACCACTATCCCGGTTGAGGACAGTTGTGCTTTTTCAGATCCAATGGATAAAAAATTGGAGGGTTACCTTAAGAAAATGTTTATTCAACAAGGCTTTATTTTACAGCCCCTTGCATGCATTGCGCCTGTCACGGCCGCGGCGGCATTCTGGTTTGAGGCCCTGGAAGAGGCCATCCATATAGCTCCATTGACTGAAATTATTGACAAGCTTAGAACACCTAAGCTAGCTAACTCATTTGTTTCTGATGCCATTGTTCATTCGACTAAACTAACGGCTAAGAATTCCGGATTCGCCATCCTAGCGCGTAGGGCGCTATGGCTTAAATCCTGGTCAGCTGACGTGACTTCGAAGTCTAAATTACTCAACATTCCTTTCAAGGGGCAGACCTTATTCGGGCCTGGTTTGAAGGAAATTATTGCTGACATTACTGGAGGTAAGTGTCACACCCTTCCTCAGGACAGGGCCAAAGCAAAGGCCAAACAGTCTAATTTCCGTGCCTTGCGAAATTTCAAGGCAGGTGCAGCATCAACTTCCTCCGCTTCAAAACAAGAGGGAACTTTTGTGCAATCTAAGCAGGCCTGGAAACCTAACCAGTCCTGGAACAAAGGCAAGCAGGCCAGAAAGCCTGCTGCTGCCTCTAAGACAGCATGAAGGAACGCCCCCCTATCCGGCGACGGATCTAGTAGGGGGCAGACTTTATCTCTTCGCCCAGGCGTGGGCAAGAGATGTTCAGGATCCCTGGGCGTTGGAGATCATATCTCAGGGATATCTTCTGGACTTCAAAGCTTCCCCTCCACAAGGGAGATTTCATCTTTCAAGGCTACCTGCAAATCAGATAAAGAAAGAGGCATTCCTACGCTGTGTGCAAGACCTCCTAGTTATGGGAGTGATCCATCCAGTTCCGCGGACGGAACAAGGACAGGGTTTTTATATGAATCTGTTTGTGGTTCCCAAAAAAGAGGGAACCTTCAGACCAATTTTGGATCTAAAGATCTTAAACAAATTCCTCAGAGTTCCATCTTTCAAAATGGAAACTATTCGGACCATCTTACCCATGATCCAAGAAGGTCAGTACATGACCACAGTGGACTTAAAGGATGCCTACCTTCACATACCGATTCACAAAGATCATCATCGGTTTCTAAGGTTTGCCTTTCTAGACAGGCATTACCAATTTGTAGCTCTTCCCTTCGGGTTGGCTACAGCCCCGAGAATCTTTACAAAGGTTCTGGGCTCACTTCTGGCGGTTCTAAGACCACGAGGCATAGCGGTGGCTCCGTATCTAGACGACATCCTGATACAGGCGTCAAGCTTTCAAGTTGCCAAGTCTCATACAGAGATAGTTCTGGCATTTCTGAGGTCGCACGGGTGGAAAGTGAACGAGGAAAAGAGTTCTCTATCCCCACTCACAAGAGTCTCCTTCTTAGGGACTCTTATAGATTCTGTAGAAATGAAAATTTACCTGACGGAGTCCAGGTTATCAAAACTTCTAAATGCTTGCCGTGTTCTTCACTCCATTCTGCGCCCTTCGGTGACATAGTGCCATTTGCGCGCCTTTATCTCAGACCGCTGCAATTATGCATGCTGAGTCAGTGGAATGGGGATTACACAGATTTGTCCCCTCTGCTAAATCTGGATCAAGAGACCAGAGATTCTCTTCTCTGGTGGTTGTCTCGGGTACACCTGTCCAAGGGTATGACCTTTCGCAGGCCAGATTGGACAATTGTAACAACAGATGCCAGCCTTCTAGGTTGGGGTGCAGTCTGGAATTCCCTGAAGGCACAGGGATCGTGGACTCAGGAGGAGAAACTCCTTCCAATAAATATTCTGGAGTTAAGAGCGATATTCAATGCTCTTCTGGCTTGGCCTCAGTTAGCAACTCTGAGGTTCATCAGATTTCAGTCAGACAACATCACGACTGTGGCTTACATCAACCATCAAGGGGGAACCAGGAGTTCCCTAGCGATGTTAGAAGTCTCAAAAATAATTCGCTGGGCAGAGTACCACTCTTGCCACCTGTCAGCAATCCATATCCCAGGCGTGGAGAACTGGGAGGCGGATTTTCTAAGTCGTCAGACTTTCCATCCGGGAGAGTAGGAACTCCATCCGGAGGTGTTTGCTCAGTTGATTCATCGTTTTGGCAAACCAGATTTGGATCTCATGGCGTCTCGCCAGAACGCCAAGCTTCCTTGTTACGGATCCTGGTCCAGGGACCCAGAAGCGACGCTGATAGATGCTCTAGCAGCGCCTTGGTTCTTCAACCTGGCTTATGTGTTTCCACCGTTTCCTCTGCTCCCTCGACTGATTGCCAAAATCAAAGAGGAGAGAGCATCGGTGATTCTGATAGCACCTGCGTGGCCACGCAGGACTTGGTATGCAGACCTAGTGGACATGTCATCCTTTCCACCATGGACTCTGCCTCTAAGACAGGACCTTCTGATACAAGGTCCTTTTAATCATCCAAATCTAATTTCTCTGAGACTGACTGCATGGAGATTGAATGCTTGATTCTATCAAAGCGTGGCTTCTCCGAGTCAGTCATTGATACTTTAATACAGGCACGAAAGCCTGTTACCAGGAAAATCTTCCACAAGATATGGAGTAAATATCTTTATCGGTGTGAATCCAAGAATTACTCATGGAGTAAGGTTAGGATTCCTAGAATATTGTCTTTTCTCCAAGAGGGCTTGGACAAAGGATTATCAGCTAGTTCCTTAAAGGGACAGATTTCTGCTCTGTCTATTCTTTTGCACAAGCGTCTGGCAGAGGTTCCAGACGTCCAGGCATTTTGCCAGGCTTTGGTTAGAATTAAGCCTGTGTTTAAACCTGTTGC
Organism: Bombina bombina; assembly: GCF_027579735.1. NCBI lineage: Eukaryota > Metazoa > Chordata > Amphibia > Anura > Bombinatoridae > Bombina > Bombina bombina. Next base: position 149,098,056 of record NC_069504.1, read on the forward strand.
TCCCCCATGGAGCTTAAACTTGGTTCTTAAAGTTCTTCAAGTAGTTCCGTTTGAACCCCTTCATTCCATTGATATTAGACTTTTATCTTGGAAAGTTCTGTTTTTGATGGCTATTTCCTCGGCTCGGAGAGTCTCTGAGCTATCTGCCTTACAATGTGATTCTCCTTATCTGATTTTTCATGCAGATAAGGTAGTCCTGCGTACCAAACCTGGGTTTTTACCTAAGGTGGTTTCTAACAAGAATATCAATCAAGAGATTGTTGTTCCATCATTGTGTCCTAATCCTTCTTCAAAGAAGGAACGTCTTTTACATAATCTGGATGTAGTCCGTGCCTTGAAGTTTTACTTACAAGCTACTAAAGATTTTCGTCAAACATCTACCCTGTTTGTCGTTTACTCTGGACAGAGGAGAGGTCAAAAAGCTTCGGCAACCTCTCTTTCCTTTTGGCTTCGGAGCATAATACGCCTAGCCTATGAGACTGCTGGACAGCAGCCCCCTGAAAGGATTACAGCTCATTCTACTAGAGCTGTGGCTTCCACCTGGGCCTTTAAAAATGAGGCCTCTGTTGAACAGATTTGCAAGGCCGCGACTTGGTCTTCGCTTCACACTTTTTCCAAATTTTACAAATTTGATACTTTTGCTTCTTCGGAGGCTGTTTTTGGGAGAAAGGTTCTTAAGGCAGTGGTTCCTTCCGCTTAATCCTGCCTTGTCCCTCCCATCATCCGTGTACTTTAGCTTTGGTATTGGTATCCCATAAGTAATGGATGATCCGTGGACTGGATACACTTAAAGGGACACTGTACCCAAAAATGTTCTTTTGTGATTCTGATAGAGCATGCAATTTTAAGCAACTTTCTAATTTACTCCTATTATCAATTTTTCTTCGTTCTCTTGCTATCTTTATATGAAAAAGAAGGCATCTAAGCTTTTTTCTTGGTTCAGCACTCTGGACAGCAGTTTTTGATTGGTGGATGAATTTATCCACCAATCAGCAAGTACAACCTAGGTTGTTCACCAAAAATGGGCCGGCATCTAAACTTACATTCTTGCATTTCAAATAAAGATACCAAGAGAATAAAGAACATTTGATAATAGGAGTAAATTAGAAGGTTGCTTAAAATTGCATGCTCGATCTGAATCCCGAAAGAAAATTTTTGGGTACAGTATCCCTTTAACAAGAGAAAACATAATTTATGCTTACCTGATAAATTTATTTCTCTTGTAGTGTATCCAGTCCACAGCCCGCCCTGTCCTTTTAAGGCAGGTCTAAATTTTAATTAAACTACAGTCACCACTGCACCCTATGGTTTCTCCTTTCTCTGTTTGTTTTCGGTCGAATGACTGGATATGACAGTTAGGGGAGGAGCTATGTAGCAGCTCTGCTGTGGGTGATCCTCTTGCAACTTCCTGTTGGGAAGGAGAATATCCCATAAGTAATGGATGATCTGTGGACTGGATACACTACAAGAGAAATAAATTTATCAGGTAAGCATAAATTATGTTTTTTCTGTCTCTTGGCTTGGAACATATAGAGTGCTGTGTTTCTCTTATTAAGTGTATCCAGTCCACGGATCATCCATTACTTGTGGGATATTCTCCTTCCCAACAGGAAGTTGCAAGAGGATCACCCACAGCAGAGCTGCTATATAGCTCCTCCCCTCACTGCTATATCCAGTCATTCTCTTGCAACTCTCAACAAAGATGGACGTAGTAAGAGGAGAGTGGTGTATTATAGTTAGTTTTTTAACTTCAATCAAAAGTTTGTTATTTTTAAATGGTACCGGAGTGTACTGTTTCATCTCAGGCAGCATTAGAAGAAGAATCTGCCTGTGATTTCTATGATCTTAGCAGAAGTAACTAAGATCCACTGCTGTTCTCACATATTCTGAGGAGTGAGGTAACTTCAGAGGGGGAATGGCGTGCAGGTTTTCCTGCAATAAGGTATGTGCAGTTAACATATTTCTAGGGATGGAATTTGCTAGAAAAATGCTGCTGATACCGTTTTAATGTAAGTTAAGCCTTAAATGCAGTGATAGCGACTGGTATCAGGCTTATTAACAGAGATACATACTCTTATAAAAGTGTAATATAAAACGTTTGCTGGCATGTTAATAGTTTTTATATATGTTTGGTGACAAAACTTATTGGGGCCTAGTTTTTTTCCACATGGCTGGCTTGATTTTTGCCTAGAAACAGTTTCCTGAAGCTTTCCACTGTTGCAATATGAGTGGGAAGGGCCTATTTTAGTGCTTTTCTGTGAAGATAAAAATACTGACAGAGACATTCAGCTTCCCTCTGCATGATACAGGACATCTCTGAAGGGCTCAAAAGGCTTCAAAGTCGTGTTTGAGGAGGGTAACAATCACAGTAGACTGTGGCAGTTGTTGTGACTGTGTTTAAAAAACGTTTCTTTCATGTAATTAGCAAGAGTCCATGAGCTAGTGACGTATGGGATATACATTCCTACCAGGAGGGGCAAAGTTTCCCAAACCTCAAAATGCCTATAAATACACCCCTCACCACACCCACAAATCAGTTTTACAAACTTTGCCTCCTGTGGAGGTGGTGAAGTAAGTTTGTGCTAGATTCTACGTTGATATGCGCTCTGCAACAGGTTGGTGCCCGTTTCTCTCAGCGTGCAGTGAATGTCAGAGGGATGTGAAGAGAGTATTGCATATTTGAATTCAATGATCTCCTTCTACGGGGTCTATTTCATAGGTTCTCTGTTATCGGTCGTAGAGATTCATCTCTTACCTCCCTTTTCAGATCGACGATATACTCTTATATATACCATTACCTCTACTGATTCTCGTTTCAGTACTGGTTTGGCTTTCTACAAACATGTAGATGAGTGACCTGGGGTAAGTAAGTCTTATTTTCTGTGACACTCTAAGCTATGGTTGGGCACTTTTTTATAAAGTTCTAAATATATGTGTTTAAACATTTATTTGCCTTGATTCAGGATGTTCAACGTTCCTTATTTCAGACAGTCAGTTTCATATTTGGGATAATTCATATGAATAAATCAATTTTTTCTTACCTTAAAATTTGACTTTTTTCCTGTGGGCTGTTAGGCCCGCGGGGGCTGAAAATGCTTCATTTTATTGCGTCATTCTTGGCGCGGACTTTCTTGGCGCAAAAATTTTCTTGTCATTTCCGGCGTCATACGTGTCGCCGGAAGTTGCGTCATTTAGGCGCCAAATAATGTGGGCGGCTTTTTTGGCGCTAAAAAATTTGAGCGTCATTGTTGTCTCCACAATATTTAAGTCTCATTATTTATTGCTTCTGGTTGCTAGAAGCTTGTTCATTGTCATTTTTTTCCCATTCCTGAAACTGTCATTTAAGGAATTTGATCATTTTTGCTTTATATGTTGTTTTTTTTCTATTACATATTGCAAGATGTCTCAGATTGACCCTGAATCAGAAGCCACTTCTGGAAAAACGCTTAACTGAGTTTCAGTTCTACCAAAGCTAAGTTCATTTATTTTAAATGTTATAAATGTTTATCTTTAGCTATGGTTTGTAATAAGTTATTATGATATATTTTTACATGCAGAATCCATTAGTTTTTATGCTTTATATATTTCCATTCTTACATCTTATGTACAAGAAATATTTAGCAGATTTATAAGAAATATTTTTTGATTCTATTTTAAAGGCTTTGTCTGACTTCATGCCTTCTAATAAAATTTTTAGGTTTTTTTCACTTCTTTTTTAATTATTGAAGTTTCAAATGACCAACAACATACTGATTTATCCTTCTCTGATGATGTTTTTTCTCTTTCAGAAATTTTCTTCATCAGATATTGACACTAACAAATCTACTTTTTTATTATTTTTCTATTATTAAAGTACATTTGTTCTTTGTTGATTATTTTGGATATTAAGGTAACTAGTTCTTTAAGACTAGCTGACACTATTTCTGCCTATTTATTTCTTCTGTGTTTTCAGAGGTTTTCTTTCCATTTCCCCATTCTAGGGAATGGAATAGGCTGAGAATTTTCTTTTATTCCTTTTTCGAAGGTTTTTAAACTATATTCTTTGCCAGCAGTTAAATTCAATTTGGAGGGTTCTCCAATTTATTGGAGCTATCTCTACTTCTACTAATTATGCTATTGTTTCTATAGCAAAATAGTTTTTATTTTCCTTTAGATAGTTGTATCTTATTTATGGAAAATTATTTAGTTTCAGGTACTTTTCTTGGTCCTGTGATTTATTTGGATATTGCAATTGCTTCATTTTTTTCTGTTTACTTTAAGATCAAGTATCAGATTATGATTTATTTTATCATTAAGGGACAACCTTTACTAGACTAGGTGCTGTTGCATTTGTCTTGTTGTTTTGCATTTATTGATTATGCAAGTCCACTGTATTGACTGGTCCTTTAAACTGGACTATCATGCTAATAATTTCATTTGTGTCTTCATTTTATTGAATATTTTCGCAAATGAGGGTTAATCTATGTCTTTAGCTATTTTAGCTAGAAGAATTTTGTGATTTTTAAAAAAAAAAAGAAAAAGAAAATCCATATTTCTTTTGTTCTAAGATAATCAATTATTTGTTTTATAATTGGATTCAATTCTTAACTGTTACTCTGGGCTTCAAGATTGAGTTATAAGACTAAAACTTTAAGCTTATACTAGTTTGGTTGTTCTTATTAAGGAACGAATTACTGAGTTCTTTCCCAAGTAACATGTTTATAATTGGGGTTCGAAATCAGCTCCCTAATATTGCGATGTATGTGCCGTATTCCAGCTTGGCTGGTAAGGGGCAGGTTAAGACTTCTTTGAAATTTATTAGTTCTATTTTGTCCAAATTTCTTTGATTTTATTCCAGTAAGGCTAACACTTTCTTTAAGTGTGTTTCTGTCCTATATATTTTGGGTACTGTTGAAGCATGGCTGGGCACCCATGGAGTTCAAGCGCTGCTCAGACCTGGAATCTTCTGGGGTATTTCTTCCAGTTCCTTTTTTAGGAACCGGGTTTGGAGTTTTATTCAAACTATTTTAACTTTTTATGGTCATTGATAGCATTATTTGTTTTCATTAGATACAATAAATGCATATTTTATTTTTTCTGTTTTCATTCAGATTATTTTCTGAAGATGCGGAATCTCATATGATTCACTTGCTCTTCAGGACATAGTTAGAGGATCTTTTTTTCGAAAGCTCTTGATTCCTCACACAAAGGTCACCTTTTTTAGGTTTCCAGATAGTTTGTGTCACTGTCTTTGTCTCTATCAGACAAGGGATAATTCTATTGGGTTCCGTCTGTCGGTACCTTTAGTCTCTATTATTTCCTTCAGTTGCTATATATGCACAGAAGTTTTAGGTCTTATGGCCACAGCATTGGATTCAATTCCCTTTGCTTATTTTCACTAGAAAGAACATTTCCAGTCTTTTATGAGTGTTGTTTCTTCTAGAACATGGTTGGAGGATCAATTTACCAAAAAGTTTGTTGATTCCTCAGACAAGGGTAACCTTTTTAGGTTTCCTGATAGATTCAGTGTCCTTGTCTCTGACAGACAAGAGACGTCTGAAATTGGTTTCAGCTTGTCGAAATCTTCAGTCTCAATCTTTCCCTTCGGTAGCCTTATGCATGGAAATTCTAGGTCTTATGACTGCTGCATTGGACGTGGTCCCCTTTGCTCGTTTTCACATGCAACCTCTTCAGCTCTGTATGCTGAACCAGTGGTGCAGGGATTATACAAAGATATCTCAATTAATATCTTTAAAACCAATTGTACGACACTCTCTGACGTGGTGGACAGACCACCATCGTTTAGTTCAGGGGGCTTCTTTTTGTTCTTCCAACCTGGACTGTGATTTCAACAGATGCAAGTCTGACAGGTTGGGGAGCTGCTTGGGGGTCTCTGACAGCACAAGGGGTTTGGGAATCTCAGGAGGTGAGATTACCAATCAATATTTTGGAACTCCGTGCAATTTTCAGAGCTCTTCAGTCATGGCCTCTTCTAAAGAGAGAGTCATTCATTTATTTTCAGACGGACAATGTCACAACTGTGGCATATGTCAATCATCAAGGAGGGACTCACAGTCCTCTGGCTATGAAAGAAGTATCTCGAATTCTGGTATGGGCGGAATCCAGCTCCTGTCTAATTTCTGCGGTTCATATCCCAGGTATAGACAATTGGGAAGCAGATTATCTCAGTCGCCAAACGTTACATCCGGGCGAATGGTCTTTTCACCCAGAGGTATTTCTTCAGATTGTTCAAATGTGGGGACTTCCAGAAATAGATCTGATGGCTTCTCATCTAAACAAGAAGCTTCCCAGGTATCTGTCCAGATCCAGGGATCCTCAGGCGGAGGCAGTGGATGCATTGTCACTTCCTTGGAAGTATCATCCTGCCTATATCTTTCCGCCTCTAGTTCTTCTTCCAAGAGTAATTTCCAAGATTCTAAAAGAGTGCTCGTTTGTTCTGCTGGTGGCTCCAGCATGGCCTCACAGGTTTTTGGATGGCCACTTGCCAACCGTGGACTCTTCCGTTAAGACCAGACCTTCTATCGCAAGGTCCTTTTTTCCATCAGGATCTCAAATCCTTAAATTTGAAGGTATGGAGATTGAACGCTTGATTCTCAGTCATAGAGGTTTCTCTGACTCTCTGATTAATACTATGTTACAGGCTCGTAAATCTGTATCTAGGAAGATATATTATCGAGTCTGGAAGATTTACATTTCTTGGTGTTTTTCTCATCATTTTCTTGGCATTCTTTTAGAATTCCTAGAATTTTACAGTTTCTTCAGGATGGTTTGGATAAAGGTTTGTCTGCAAGTTCCTTGAAATGACAAATCTCTGCTCTTTCTGTTCTTTTTCACAGAAAGATTGCTAATCTTCCTGATATTCATTGTTTAGTACAAGCTTTGGTTCGTATAAAACCTGTTATTAAGTCAATTTCTCCTCCTTGGAGTTTGAATTTGGTTCTGGGGGCTCTTCAAGCTCCTCCGTTTGAACCTATGCATTCGCTGGACATTAAATTACTTTCTTGAAAAGTTTTGTTTCTTTTGGCCATCTCTTCTGCTAGAAGAGTTTGATTTATATGCTCTTTCTTGTGAGTCTCCTTTTCTGATTTTTCATCAGGATAAGGCGGTGTTGCGAACTTCTTTTAATTTTTACCTAAGGTTGTGAATTCTAACAACATTAGTAGAGAAATTGTGGTTCCTTCATTGTGTCCTAATCCTAAGAATTCTAAGGAAAGATCGTTGCATTCTTTGGATGTAGTTAGAGCTTTGAAATATGTTGAAGCTACTAAAATTTCCGAAAGACTTCTAGTCTATTTGTTATCTTTTCCGGGTTCTAGGAAAGGTCAGAAGGCCTCTGCCATTTCTTTGGCGTCTTGGTTAAAGTCTTTGATTCATCATGCTTATGTCGAGTCGGGTAAAACTCCGCCTCAAAGGATTACAGCTCATTCTACTAGGTCAGTTTCTACTTCCTGGGCGTTTAGGAATGAAGCTTCGGTTGATCAGATTTGCAAAGCAGCAACTTGGTCTTCTTTGCATACTTTTACTAAATTCTACCATTTTGATGTGTTTTCTTCTTCTGAAGCAGTTTTTGGTAGAAAAGTACTTCAGGCAGCTGTTTCAGTTTGATTCTTCTGCTTATAATTTCAGTTTTTTTCATTATAAGATTTAAACTTTATTTTGGGTGTGGATTATTTTCAGCAGAATTGGCTGTCTTTATTTTATCCCTCCCTCTCTAGTGACTCTTGCGTGGAAGATCCACATCTTGGGTATTCATTATCCCATACGTCACTAGCTCATGGACTCTTGCTAATTACATGAAAGAAAACATAATTTATGTAAGAACTTACCTGATAAATTCATTTCTTTCATATTAGCAAGAGTCCATGAGGCCCACCCTTTTTTGTGGTGGTTATGATTTTTTTGTATAAAGCACAATTATTCAAATTCCTTATTTTTTATGCTTTCACACTTTTTGTCTTATCACCCCACTTCTTGGCTATGCGTTAAAAAGATTTGTGGGTGTGGTGAGGGGTGTATTTATAGGCATTTTGAGGTTTGGTAGGAATGTATATCCCATACGTCACTAGCTCATGGACTCTTGCTAATATGAAAGAAATTAATTTATCAGGTAAGTTCTTACATAAATTATGTTTTTTGTCATTTATTATTCTGTTTTTGTTATTAAGGGGTTAAGCATCCATTTGCAAGTGGGTGCAATGCTCTGCTGACTTGTTACATACACTGTAAAATTGTGTTAGTGTAACTGCTTTTTTTCAGTTTTATTTCAAATTTTGTCAAAATTTGTTTCTCTTAAAGGCACAGTAACTTTTTTTATATTGCTTGTTAACTTGCTTTAAACTGTTTTCCAAGCTTGCTAGTCTCATTGCTAGTCTGTACAAACATGTCTGAAACAGAGGATACTTGTTCATTATGTTTAAAAGCCATGGTGGAGCCCCATTGGAGAATGTGTACTAAATGTATTGATTTCACCTTAAACAGTAAAGATCAGTCTTTATCTATAAAAGAATTGTCACCAGAGGGGTCTGTCGAGGGGGAAGTTATGCGACTAACTCTCCCCACGTGTCGGACCCTTCGCCTCCCGCTCAAGGGACGCACACTAATATGGCGCCAAGTACATCAGGGATGCCCATAGCGATTACTTTGCAGGACATGGCTGCAATCATGAATAATACCCTGTCAGAGGTATTATCCAGATTGCCTGAATTGAGTGGCAAGCGCGATAGCTCTGGGGTTAGACGAGATACAGAGCGCGTAGATGCTGTAAGAGCCATGTCTGATACTGCGTCACAAAATGCAGAACCTGAGGACGGAGAGCTTCAGTCTGTGGGTGACGTCTCTGAATCGGGGAGACCTGATTCAGAGATTTCTAATTTTAAATTTAAGCTTGAGAACCTCCGTGTATTGCTTGGGGAGGTATTAGCTGCTCTGAATGACTGTGACACAATTGCAGTGACAGAGAAATTGTGTTGGCTGGATAAATACTATGCAGTGCCGGTGAGTACTGATGTTTTTCCAATACCTAAAAGGCTTACAGAAATTATTAGTAAGGAGTGGGATAGGCCCGGTGTGCCCCTTTCCCCACCTCCTATATTTAGAAAATTGTTTCCAATAGATGCCACTACACGGGACTTATGGCAGACTGTCCCTAAGGTGGAGGGAGCAGTTTCTACTTTAACAAAGCGTACCACTATCCCGGTTGAGGACAGTTTTGCTTTTTCAGATCCAATGGATAAAAAATTAGAGGGTTACCTTAAGAAAATGTTTATTCAACAAGGTTTTATTTTACAGCCCCTTGCATGCATTGCGCCTCTCACTGCTGCGGCGGCATTCTGATTTGAGGCCCTGGAAGAGGCCATCCATACAGCTCCATTGACTGAAATTGTTGACAAGCTTAGAACTCTTAAGCTAGCTAACTCATTTGTTTCGGATGCCATTGTTCATTTGACTAAACTAACGGCTAAGAATTCCGGATTCGCCATCCAGGCGCGTAGGGCGCTATGGCTCAAATCCTGGTCAGCTGATGTGACTTCAAAGTCTAAATTACTCAACATTCCTTTCAAGGGGCAGACCTTAGGCAGACCTTATTCGGGCCTGGTTTGAAAGAAATTATTGCTGACATTACTGGAGGTAAGGGTCATACCCTTCCTCAGGACAGGGCCAAATCAAAGGCCAAACAGTCTAATTAGCGTGCCTTTCGAAATTTCAAGGCAGGTGCAGCATCAACTTCCTCTGCTTCAAAACAAGAGGGAACTTTTGCTCAATCCAAGCAGGCTTGGAAACCTAACCAGTCCTGGAACAAGGGCAAGCAGGCCAGAAAGCCTGCTGCTGCCTCTAAGACAGCATGAAGGAGCGACCCCCTATCCGACAACGGATCTAGTAGGGGGCAGACTCTCTCTCTTCGCCCAGGCGTGGGCAAAAGATGTTCAGGATCCCTGGGCGTTGGAGATCATATCTCAGGGATATCTTCTGGACTTCAAAGCTTCTCCTCCACAAGGGAGATTTCACCTTTCAAGATTATCTGCAAACCAGATAAAGAAAGAGGCATTCCTAAGCTGCGTACAAGATCTCCTTGTAATGGGAGTGATCCATCCAGTTCCGCAAACGGAACAAGGACAGGGGTTTTATTCAAATCTGTTTGTGGTTCCCAAAAAAGAGGGAACCTTCAGACCAATTTTGGATTTAAAGATCCTAAACAAATTCCTCAGAGTTCCGTCATTCAAGATGGAAACTATTCGAACCATTTTACCCATGATCCAAGAGGGGCAGTACATGACCACATTGGACTTAAAGGATGCCTACCTTCACATTCCGATTCACAAGAATCATCATCAGTTCCTGAGGTTTGCCTTTCTAGACAGGCATTACCAATTTGTAGCTCTTCCATTCGGGTTGGCTACAGCCCCAAGAATTTTTACAAAGGTTCTGGGCTCACTTCTGGCGGTCCTAAGACCGCGAGGCATAGCGGTGGCTCCTTACCTGGACGATATCCTGATACAGGCGTCAAGCTTTCAAATTGCCAAATCTCATACAGAGATAGTTCTGGCATTCCTGAGGTCGCATGGGTGGAAAGTGAACGAAGAAAAGAGTTCTCTATCTCCTCTCACGAGGGTTTCCTTCCTAGGGACTCTTAATAGATTCTGTAGAAATTAAAATTTACCTGACGGAGTCCAGGTTATCAAAACTTCTAAATGCTTGCCGTGTTCTTCACTCCATTCCGCGCCCCATGGTGGCTCAGTGCATGGAAGTAATCGGCTTAATGGTAGCAGCAATGTACATAGTGCCATTCGCGCGCCTGCATCTCAGACCACTGCAATTATGCATGCTCAGTCAGTGGAATGGGGATTACACAGATTTGTCCCCTCTACTAAATCTGGATCAGGAAACCAGAGATTCTCTTCTCTGGTGGTTATCTCGGGCCCATCTGTCCAAGGGTATGAGCTTTCGCAGACCAGATTGGACAATTGTAACAACAGATGCCAGCCTTCTAGTGCAGTCTGGAACTCCCCGAAGGCTCAGGGTTCATGGACTCAGGAGGAGAAACTCCTCACAATAAATATTCTGGAGTTAAGAGCAATATTCAATGCTCTTCTGGCTTGGCCTCAGCTAGCAACACTGAGGTTCATCAGATTTCAGTTGGACAACATCACGACTGTGGCTTACATCAACCATCAAGGGGGAACCAGGAGTTCCCTAGCGATGCCAGAAGTCTCCAAGATAATTCGCTGGGCAGAGACTCGCTCTTGCCACCTGTCAGCGATCCATATCCCAGGTGTAGAGAACTGGGAGGCGGATTTTCTAAGTCGTCAGACTTTTCATCCGGGGGAATGGGAACTCCATCCGGAGGTGTTTGCTCAATTGGTTCTCCGTTGGGGTAAACCAGAATTGGATCTCATGGCGTCTCGCCAGAACGCCAAGCTTCCTTGTTACGGATCCAGGTCCAGGGACCCAGAAGCGGCACTGATAGATGCTCTAGCAGCGCCTTGGTTCTTCAACCTGGCTTATATGTTTCCACCGTTTCCTCTGCTCCCTCGTCTGATTGCCAAAATCAAACAGGAAAGAGCATCGGTGATATTGATAGCGCCTGCGTGGCCACGCAGGACCTGGTATGCAGACCTAGTGGACATGTCATCCTTTCCACCGTGGACTCTGCCTCTGAGATAAGACCTTCTAATACAAGGTCCTTTCAATCATCCGAATCTACTTTCTCTGAGACTGACTGCATGGTGATTGAACGCTTTGATCAAAGCGTGGCTTCTCAGAGTCAGTAATTGATACCTTAATACAGTCACGAAAGCCTGTCACCAGGAAAATTTACCACAAGATATGGCGTAAATATCTTCATTGGTGTGAATCCAAGCATTACTCATGGAGTAGGGTTAGGATTTCTAGGATATTGTCCTTCCTCCAAGAGGGTTTAGACAAAGGATTATCAGCTAGTTCTTTAAAGGGACAGATTTCTGCTCTGTCTATTCTTTTACACAAGCGTCTGGCAGAAGTTCCAGACGTTCAGGCATTTTGTCAGGCTTTAGTTAGAATTAAGCCTGTGTTTAAACCTGTTGCTCCTCCATGGAGCTTAAACTTGGTTCTTAAAGTTCTTCAAGGGGTTTCGTTTGAACCCCTTCATTCTATTGATATCAAACTTCTTTCATGGAAAGTTCTTTTTCTGATGGCTATTTCCTCGGCTCGAAGAGTCTCTGAGTTATCTGCCTTACATTGTGATTCTCCTTATCTGATCTTTCATTCAGATAAAGTTGTTCTGTGTACAAAACCTGGGTTTTTACCTAAGGTGGTGTCTAACAAGAATACCAATCAAGAGATTGTTGTTCCATCATTATGTCCTAATCCTTCTTCAAAGAAGGAACGTCTTTTGCATAATCTAGACGTAGTCCGTGCCTTGAAGTTTTACTTACAGGCTACTAAAGATTTTCGCCCAACATCTAACCTGTTTGTTGTTTACTCTGGACAGAGGAGAGGTCAGAAGGCCTCGGGATCCTCTCTTTCTTTTTGGCTTCGGAGTATAATTTTTTTAGCCTATGAGACTGCTGGACAGCAGCCTCCTGAAAGGATTACAGCTCATTCTACTAGAGCTGTGGCTTCCACCTGGGCCTTTAAAAATGAGGCCTCTGTTGAACAGCTTTGCAAGGCTGCAACTTGGTCTTCCCTTCATACTTTTTCCAAATTTTCCAAATTTGATACTTTTGCTTCTTCGGAGGCTGTTTTTGGGAGAAAGGTTCTACAGGCAGTGGTTCCTTCCATTTAAGTTCCTGCCTTGTCCCTCCCATCATCCGTGTACTTTAGCTTTGGTATTGGTATCCCACAAGTAATGGATGATCCGTGGACTGGATACACTTAACAAGAGAAAACATAATTTATGCTTACCTGATAAATTTATTTATCTTGTAGTGTATCCAGTCCACTGCCCGTGCTGTCCTTTTCAGGCAGGTCTAAATTTTAATTAAACTACAGTCACCACTGCACCCTATGGTTTCTCCTTTTCTCGGCTTGTTTCAGTCGAATGACTGGATATGGCAGTGAGGGGAGGAGCTATATAGCAGCTCTGCTGTGGGTGATCCTCTTGCAACTTCCTGTTTGGGAAGGAGAATATCCCACAAGTAATGGATGATCCGTGGACTGGATACACTACAAGAGAAATAAATTTATCAGGTAAGCATAAATTATGTTTTTTAGTTTCAGACTGGCTCGCCTTAGTGTCTTCCTCAGAAACGTTTTCGGGTTGCTGGGGAACCCTGTCCTTCTTGGATATGGGACTCGGTAGCTCTTTCTTCAAATGACACAACCATGTTCGACATGGGGGGATGGAGTAATCTCCTCTAAGTCTTATCGAGATCCTTCCCAGTTTTTTTTGAAGAACAGGTTTTCTGTTAGGCTGGTCCTGCAGGCTTTCTGTTCCTTTTTTGGGCGTTGACCTTTGGGTTGCCTGTTTTATTTTTCTCCGGTAGGATGATTTTTTGTTTTCCTTATAATTGTTCCTGTGGGACCTTTTTTCTGGTATCAATGCTCTAATGAAGTTGTTGAACACGTTAGTTCCATGTTTAACTGTTTGTTTATTTTCTTCCTCTCTCTGAGAGTAGAATTAATCTGCTTGGCAGTAGTAACCCCGTTGTGGGTTGGCCCTGCTTGGATTCAGTTCTTCTGTCACGCAACTTTTTCAGACACGTGTCGTCTATCAGCCTAGCTGGTTTGGTAGGGGCGGCGATTTCTCACAATACGGTTTGTGTTATTTTGTTTCTAGTTAAGCACTTACCAGGAATCTTGGGTCCGAGTGGTTCTTGAGTGTTTCGGTCTTCTTGTAGCCATCTCTCGGGTGACTGGGTCAGCAAAATTGCTGCGTTTCTCTCAGTCGTTTCCACTTTTTGGGGAGCTGGAATATTACTTCTACGTGGTGCGAAGGATAGAGGCCCTAACGCCTTTTTGTTTGCCCGTCAGGTTGGTTTTTGCCTTTTGGAGGCTTTAGAGGTTTCTTTTGGAGGCTTGAGGTCTCTGGTTTTGCGACATTCTTTGGACTATCTTTGTTTCTCCTTTGGGACGGGTCACCTTCAGGGATCTGGATTCCCTTTAGGAGTTGTTTTGTTCCTTTTGTCCTTTTAAGGACATTTGACATTGTTTGACAGTTTTGCGACTCTGTTTCAGGTTCTTCCTGGTGTTGGAAATGTTCTATTTTCTGTCTAGGTTCTAGATGTCCTAATAACCTTCCTCGTGTGGTTTAGAGATTGCTACTCAAGTGACAACCACATGTTTTTGCCCTCTGGTTTCTCCTGAGGGGTGTAGAGTATGCAGTCGTTCTGTGGGTAGCTTGTCCTCGCTGTCCCCCTGTTTCTGGGGTTCGTGACTAGCTGGAAGGCTAGATCATAATGCTATACTCTGAAGGTGCTCTGCATTGTGGGTAACCTGACGGGTTACAGTTTCGATCCACGGTGAGGCATTTTCAGCCTTCCTTCCTCCAGGTAGTTTTACGAGGCGGCGCTTGATTCCCTGGAAGGGGATTAGCCGTGCTGTTCAAGCACATTCGTGCTCGTGACGCTTGGTTGCCTATTTTCTCTGGCGTCTTTATACGTCCCTGGGAGTCCTTTGGCAGAGCTCTTGCTCTTGTTATCCAGCTTCGTCTGGATGTCCCCTGGGAGGTCTGTCGGTCTCTCGGACCAGGGATTCCTGTTCCTGCTTGATAGTTTAGTTTAAACTTTTGTGAGACCCAGGGGGCTTATCCTGATTCTTCCGGTTGTCGGAGAGTTGTTCTTGGCTTCTTCCTTTGGATCCCGCAGTGGGACCTTACCGGATGTAAGATCCTAGGTCTGACCTGGGAGTTTCAGCATTCCGGGTTACTCGGACTTCGTCCTTGTTCTGGCGATTTCTTTGGGCCAGCTTTTCTAAGAGCCGGGGTTCTTGGGGCTTGTCTGGTGTGGTAGATGCGGTTCCCTGGGGTCAGCCGCCTCTTGTCCCTTGTTGGTGGCAGTTCCTGTCTAACAGGGGGATGGTTGCATTGGTACGGTTTTATTTCTGGCGCCTGATTGGCGCGCTGACTCAGTGGTGTTTTTCACTGAGGGGCTCTTCTGTGATCTCCAGTGGAGCGCCCTGGTTTTCTCCTGGTTTCTTTCTTGACATTCCTGTTCCTTGGGCATGTGTCTCTTGATGCTCTCATTTCTGGGGGCTCTCTATCTCTTTCTCTCCTCTCTTCAGAGGTGTAGTTCCTTTGTGCGAGCTCTCCGGTGTGTGGGAGGTTGAACCGGATGTTTTTCTTCGGTTCGGACAATGGTCGACTTTAGTTGTTCTTTCCTAACTGGGCTATTGGCCCTACGCTGAGACTTTAGTTGGCTGGCTCACGAGTTTTCTTTGGATCTTGTGCCTTTTCAAGTGTCTCTAGATTGATGTAGCTATGTCTACTCTTCCGCCTTTTGTGGGTCGGTCTTGGGTTACTTTGTTCCCCTGCTTCAGATCTGCCGTTGCTTGGTCTGGTCTGACTGGGGGGTACAATCTGAGATCTTTTGTTTGTCTGCAGGTCTTTGGAGGGCCAGTGGACTTTTGGATAGTCTGGCTCCTTAGTTTGCCTGGTGTGTGCCCTCTGTCTGGGAGGGTGGACAATTTGGTATTTGCCTTTGTTGGCATTTTTCCTTGTGGATGTCTCTGATTTTTTACTGAGGACGGTGAGTTTCTGGACTCAGGCATTTTCACTGGATTTCCTACCGTAGCGTCATTTAATTTGGTTCTCGGGATCCTTAGGGGTTCCGGGGTACGGAGTCTCCTCTTGTTTTCAGGAGATTGTTCCTTTTTAAGGATCTTTTATACCTTTTGGGTATACTGTTGGCTCCACGTATCCTGTTCTTTTTGGGGATTTGTACTAGTACAAGGAGTGTGGGACTGCCTACCGGGCGACGGTCCTTTTGGAGGAGTGTTGGTTCAGTGTGGTCTGCTTGAGATCTCTAGTCGGGCTTTCAGACCGTCTGAGTCTGTGTCCTTGGGGGCCTTTTTTCACTCTTATTTTCTTCCCAGCTATGAAGAAGCGGGATTGGGATGGGTTGTGTCTTTCTGGCTTGGTGCCCTCAGAATGGGCCACCTATTGTACACTCCCGTTTTGGCATTCAGTGTCCTCTATAGCTTGGGTATGTATTTTCCAAAAGTAATGAATGCAGCTGTGGACTCTTTCCATTTATGAATAAAAACTGAAATTTTGCTTACCTGATAATTTTCTTTTCTTCAGATGGATAGAGTCCACAGCTCCCCACCCATCTTTTATGTGGGGCGTCTTATTCATTTTTCTGGCACCTTTTCACCCTGATATTTCTTCTACTGTTCCTTGTTCCTCTGCAGAATGACTGGTGGATGAGGGAAGTGGGAGGAGTGTTTAAGCCTTTGGCTGGGATGTCTTTTCCTCCTCCTGGTGGCCAGGTTCTTTTTTCCAAAAGTAATGAATGCAGCTGTGGACTCTTTCATCTGAAGAAAAGAAAATTATCAAGTAAGCATAATTTCAGTTGTTTTTTATATTTAGACCTTGTATTGTAATGTAGGAGTCTCTTTCACATAAAGAACACTGCATAGCAACATAAACATTTCTCAAGATAAAATTTGTTTCAAAATATTTTTAAGGGCCTCGTCGTACTGACGAGACTTCTTAGATCATCTCACCTGTGCGGCGAGGTTTTGAACATCAGGCCCTTATTCGTGGACTAAAGTGGTGTGGAGGAGCATGGAGTTTAATTTAGGAATACATCTGCTAAGTTAAAACAAGTTGGTCGATTCCACTAATCTAGAAAAAAAATTTTTAAGCAGTTATGAATAAAGTTTGGACATTTTAATTCTACATAGTGAGCAAGTCTGTTTTGTTCTATTGCTGGTTTCAAGAGTATCAAAAATTGGTAGTCATTTCTGATTACTGTGAATTTTGGATTATCACATTGTATATACACTGTTCTGACACAATTACTTTAGCATTTTATTTGTAATAATTCCAGATGATTAACACATTTGCTAGTGGTTGAAAATACAAATATTTCCATTTATTAAAAAAATATAAATACATCTGTGCAATTGTTTTGAAATCCTAAGAGGATTTTTCACCACCTTAAAAGTATTTCACCAAATATAACATATAAATCTAATAAAAACATATATTATTGTGGTGTATCTTTTATTCCTGTAAGTCAGCTATATTTGCTTTAATTATAAACACTGGTACAAATGTATAAACACTGTATGCAAAAATGCATAGGATCCTATATCTGTCCCACATAGCGAAACATTGCCTTATACTAGGATCTTGATAAACTAATACTATTTATGTGCTTCATATGCCACTTTCCAAGTGAATCAATCAGCGTATATAGTCCAATAGTTGATTATTTAGTCAGTCTAGCAATAATATCATAAAATGGCAACTCCTGATATCAGTCACTAATGGATTATGAATATGTCAGGTTCCCAAGATATGCAATGATGCTTCCAGGTCAGCTCAACCCTTATTGCAAAGGATATCAGCTTGATGTGCTTAAGTATATTCAACTTACGCTTTAAATCCTTTGCTAACGAGATAACCGCTTGCGGACCTCATGCAGCGCATCTATCTTACAAACCAAGGGAATAACCCAATAGGGGCGCTACTAAGAATAATATACAGTATATATATATATACAGTATATATGTGGGTATATATGTGGGCCCACGTGACCATATAGAAATGTTTCAATACATCAATCAACAGATTACTAATATGATATAAAAACAATATTGATGTGTGTGTACACACTACTAGATACCGGAGTCCTAGATCATAGATGAAGGACAAATACACAAAGTCCAAGGTGATCCAATATGATTCAGGTATCTGTCTTCTATGGAACTGAAGGCAGCACTCTATCTTCACCCTCCAAAGGTTAAAGAATCTAGAATCAAACACAAGGAAAGAGGCGCCGTATGTGTGAATCTGAAACAGCCAACATCAGATATAGAACAAGTGCAGGGTACTCACAATATGGAAAGGCACTCCAATGTGCCTATAGGAGCAGGCTGGTATTCACAGCAAACCAGCTAGCTGATCCGGCAATCCAGGATATCTTAAGGTAGGAGACTCTATGTCTTAGCGGACTGTGTATACTGGGTCCAGCGATATGGAAACTGGAGCTAGGTGCAAACAAAGGCACACCACTGTGTGAATCTGTGAGGGTACAATGGTAAATTTGCAATCTGTGCAGGGTACTCGCATTCTGTGGCGGCACTTAATTGTGCCAATAGAGACAGGCTGGCTTTCTCAGCAAACCAGCTGGCTGTGTGGGATGTAAAGCAGGAAACTCCGCAGCATTGCAAATTTACCATTGTACCCTCAGAGATTCACACAGTGGTGTGCCTTTGTTTGCACCTAGCTCCAGTTTCCATATCCGGCGCCTCTTTCCTTGTGTTTGATTCTAGCATCTATCTTACTGCCTGGAAATAATGTTGATTACACTGGTACTGGCTTGGCATTGAAGCACTACTTCAATAAACAATATTTTATGAAATTGCTCCCTTGTAGTAGAATGTAAAGGAAAGGTTGCATTCTTAATTAGAGTATAATAGAAAACTCACTAAAGCCACAATGAACACACAAAAAATAGCATAAGGTCACAATGACAACTTTCTTCTTTTACTGATGACCGATTAACAATTACATTTGTTATACCAAAACTTTGCTTTCTTAGATACACGAGGAAGAACTTACCCTCCGTGTCAACTCAGAATTTGAGGAATCTTACGGCTTTGAACCCATGGATGTGGAGTTTGTATTTAGTAGGTAATTTCATCTTTTTTTTTTTTTTATTATTTGAAATAAGAGCATACTGAAGCCATCTCAGAACAAATAACACCAGGGGATGCATAGTATAATTTTCTCCTCTGTATTTTTTCCTCATATCCCATAGGTTCAGATAGCACCAGGCTACAAATTAAAAATTTGACCTTTCTATCCCTTTTTAAGTATTTCTCATTTTGTACAGGGTTTCAAGCAGAAGATGTCAGTTTGCTATCGAACAAGCAGAATATCTTGGACAAAAAGGTAAGTTTACATAGGAATTAAATATCCTGAATTGGCATTATGTTTTAAATGGATCTTCTTAATGTCAAGTATTTTTTTGACTACTTCTGACACCCTCTAGGCCATCATAAAATATTCTATTGCATTATGGTATAATTTTAATTTTGAACTTGAGTCAAGTTCTTGAATGTGGAACTTCTGAGTCCATGTTACACTTTATATAAAGTGGCATATTTTTTTTTATCAGCTAAAAAATGTAAACTTTAAAATTTTCTATTTTAAAAGAATTAAAGAAATTGATGCTGTAGGATTAATGCTGTACTTTTTTAGAACACTGATTAACATCTTCCTAATACATAGGGGCTGCAGGTCAATATTTTTGAAGTCTTAAGGGCTACATAAACTTACTAAAAATGTAAAGTGTCACAAAGGAAACAGATAAGGTTGCAGGGTAGCCTTTATTTGCTGTTCTCCCCATCAAGAGGAGTGTTTAGAATGTTTGGCCATCCTAAAGTACACCTTTGTAGTTTGGATTTTTTTCAGGGGCCACAAAAACTATGGCACACAATCTTAGTTCTGCTTTTTCCCAGGGGCCGCAAAAACTAGTGTACAGGCTAAATGAGGTCCTTGGATCTCCAATTGACCACCCTTGTTTTAGAAGAAGGTGAAATCTGAAATTTCTTTTACAAGATATGACAAGTTCACGGATTGCATCCTTACTTGTGGGATTATGCCTCCTGGTAGGCAGGAGGAGGCAAAGAGCACCACAGCAGAGCTGTATATATAGCTCCTCCCTTCCCTCCCACCCCAGTCATTCTCTTTGCCTGTGTTAGTGATAGGAAGAGGTAAAGTGAGGTGTTAGTTATAGATTCTTCAATCAAGTGTTTATTATTTTTCAATGGTGCCAGTGAGTACTATTTTTCTCAGGGTGGAGCATCAGATGTTTCAGCAATGGGAACTGAGGAGTTTTTTGTTCTATATAATCACTCACTCCCCATGCTAGTGCAGCCCTGCTGATGGTCTTATACGATGTCACATAAGGCCCTATTTGTCCCCACAGATCTACAGGAGGTGATGTAAAGAGTCCTCTTATCATGGGGGATAGGTTCAGATCAGCATTCCGGTATGTACAGTCTTTTTGTTTTCTGGGGAATGCATGACTCAGAACAGACTGGACGTTAGCTGCTGCAGCTTAAGTGGGGTAACTAACTTGTAACCTATGTGTTAATTCCCTACTTGTTTTTCCCATATAACAGAAGCTGTGTAAAAACAGTGGGTTGGTGTTATCTGTGTAAAGTATGTGACCCGTTTTGCACTAACAGGGTTTGAGAACGATGACAATAACAGTGGTGTTTCCATATGCAGGCTGACGCTGGAGATGTAAAAGAGGGTTGTTAATCCTTTATTTATATGTGGCATGGTTTAGTTGGGGATCACATTGGCTTATACGAGTAAACTGTGGAGATCGGGTTTATCCGACATTGATTTTTTTCTTACGGCGCCTTTTTTTGTATTTTTGTATGTCTAACGCCCACGAAGGGCGGGGCTACGTTCGCACGCTTGATGCGCACTTGTTATTCTGATCTTGTACACGGAGAGCTCTGGTTGCTTCCTAGGTCCGCTTGGTTTAGCTTAAAAGAGCTAGATCAGCAAGCGGACTTAGGTAGTGGTTGCTTGAGGCATCTGGTTGGTGTGAAGTGAGCGTCACAGCGGCTTTTTATCATGGCTGAATTATTGGAACACACTTGTTATATGCGCTTAGATGCCAATGTGGAACCCCCTCTTACATTTTGTCCCTCCTGTACTGCGTGGGCTTTACAATTTAAAGAACAAATTTTCTTTAATGCAAATAAGGATGCTTCTCAGCTTGATGAGACTCAGGGTATGCCGTAACTTTCTCCCCAAGAGTCACAGCCTTTAACACCTACTCAGGCGCCATCAACTGCGTCCACCTCATTTACTCTGCAGGATATTGCGGCAGTTATGTCATCTACTCTTACAGAAGTTTTGTCTAAGTTGCCAGTGTTGCAAGGCAAACGTAGTAGAAGAGCGGACCATGTGGTCCAGGTAACTTCTGACTCCTTGTTGGCGATCTCCGATGTACACTCCCAGGGCTCTGAAGTGGGAGGCAGGGAGACTCTGTCTGAAGGGGAATTCTGATTCAGGTAGTGCATTACCCCAGACAGATTCAGATGTAATGTCCTTCAGGTTTAAGCTTGAACACCTCAGTCTGTTGTTGCGGGAAGTTTTGCTGACTCTGGATGATTGTGACTATTGTGGTGCCACCAGAGAAATTGTGTAAGATGGACAAATACTTAGAAGTTCTTTCTTATTCTGATGTTTTTCCGGTTCCTAAGGGAATTTTGGATATTATTGCACGGTAATGGGAAAGACCGGGTATTCCGTTTTCACCTTCCCCTACCTTCAAGAAAATGTACCCTATAGCTGACACCGTTCGGGATTCTTGGCAGACGGTCCCTTAGGTGGAAGGAGCTACATCTACCCTGGCTAAGCGTACAACTATTCCTATTGAGGACAGTTGTGCTTTCAAAGACCCTATGGACAAGAAATTGGAGGGTCTTCTAAAAAAGCTTTTTATTCATCAAGGGTTTCTATTACAACCGACGGCCTGCATTGTCCGGTTACAACTGCGGCCGCATTCTGGTTTGATGCCTTTGAAGAATCTCTTAAGACTGAGACTTCTTTAGAGGAAATATTGGATATAATTAAGGCCCTTAAGCTGGCATATTCTTTTGTTACAGATGCCGCTTTCCAGATTGCCAAATTGGCGGCTAAAAATGTAGGATTTTCCATTTTAGCATGCAGAGCCTTATGGTTAAAATCTTGGTCTGCGGATGTGTCCTCTAAATCCAATCTTTTGGCTATTCCTTTCAAAGGTAAAACCCTACTCGGGCCTGACTTGAAAGAGATAATTTCTGACATTACGGGAGGCAAGGGTCATCTCCTACCTCAGGATAAGAATTCTAAGCAGAGGGGTAGACAGAGTAATTTTCGTTCCTTTCGAAATTTCAAGGGAGTCCCCTCTGCCTCTTCCGCTAAACAGGATGGGAATTTTGCACAAGCTAAATGTCCGTCTGGAGACCTAACCAGGCTTGGAACAAGGGTAAACAACCCAAGAAGCCCCGCTGCTGCTCCCAAGACAGCATGAAGGGCGGCCCCCAATCCGGGACCAGATCCTAGTAGGGGGCAGACTTTCTCTCTTTGTCCAGGCTTGGATAAGAGACATTTACGATCCTTGGACACTGGAAATTCGTGTCTCAAGGGTATCAGCTGGAGTTCAAAAATTCCTTCCCAAGGGGAAGGTTCCTTCTTTCACGATTGTCTGTAGACCAGATAAAAAGATAAAGAGAGGCGTTCTTACGTTGTGTAAAAGACCTCTCCACTATGGGAGTAATTTGTCCCGTTCCAATTCTGGAACAGAGGCAGGGGTTTTACTGAAATCTTTTCGTGGTTCCCAAAAAAGAGGGAACGTTCCGACTCATTTAGATCTCAAGAGTCTAAACAAGTTTCTCAGAGTCCCATCCTTCAAGATGGAGACTATTCGGACAATTCTTCCATTGATCCAGGAGGGTCAATATATGACTACCATGGATCTAAAGGATGCATACCTTCACATTCCTATCCACAAAGATCATCACCAATTCGTAAGATTTGACTTTCTGGACAAACATTTTCAGTTTGTGGCTCTGCCCTTCGGGTTGGCCACGGCACCCAGGATCTTCACAATGGTTTTAGGGTCTCTGCTGGCGGTTGTCAGACTGCGGGGCATTGCAGTGGCACCGTATCTGGAGAATATTCTGATCCAGGCGTCTTATCAACTGACAAGGTTTCATACCGACATGGTTCTGTCCTTTCTAAGGACTCACGGGTGGAAGGTGAATCTAGAAAAGAGTTCACTAACTCCACAGACAAGGGTTCCTTTCCTGGGAACTCTAGTAGATTCTGTATCCATGAAAATCTTCTTGACGAAGGTCAGAAAGTTAAAGATTCTGAATACATGCCGAGCCTTTCAGTCCAATCCTCGGCCATCAGTGGCTCAGTGCATGGAGGTAATTGGATTGATGGTGGCTGCAATGGACATCATTCCGTTTGCTAGTTTTCATCTCAGACCTCTACAACTGAGCATGCTCAGACAGTAGAATGGAGATTATGCAAATTTGTCTCCTCAGATAGAGCTAGATCAGGAGACAAGAGACTCTCTCTTCTTTGGTGGTTGTCGCAGGATCATCTGTCCCAAGGGACGTGCTTCCACAGACCCTCATGGGTGATAGTGACAGCGGATGCCAGTCAGCTAGGTTGGGGTGCAGTCTGGAATTCCCTGAAGACTCAGGGTGTGTGGACTCGGTCGGAGTCTCTACTTCCAATCAATATTCTAGAGTTAAGAGCGATATTCAATGCTTGGCCTTAGTTGGCTTAGGCCAAATTCATCCGGTTCCAGTCGGACAACATCACGTCTGTGGCTTACATCAATCATCAATGAGGAACAAGGAGTCCCTTAGCGATAAAAGAAGTATCCAAGATAATTCGGTGGGCGCAGGCTCACTCTTGTTATCTGTCAGCGATATACATCCCATGAGTGGATAACTGGGAAGCGGACTTTTTGAGCAGACAGACGTTTCATCCGGGGGAATGGGAACTCCATCCGGAGGTCTTTGCTGCTCTGATTCTCAGGTGGGGCAGACCGGAATTGGATCTGATGGCGTCTCGTCAGAATGCCAAGCTCCCAAGATACGGATCCAGATCAAGGGATCCTCAGGCCGAACTGATAGACGCCTTGGCAGTGCCTTGGTCGTTCAGCCTAGCTTATGTGTTTTCACCGTTTGCTCTCCTTCCCGGGTAATTGCTCGGATCAAACAGGAGAGGGCTTCAGTAATTCTAATCGCTCCTGCGTGGCCGCGCAGGACTTGGTATGCGGATCTGGTGGACATGTCCTCTCTGCCACCGTGGAAGCTTCCATTGAGGCAGGACCTTCTCATTCAGGGACCCAAATGAGTTAAATTTGGATTTTGATTTATGAGTATTTATGGATTAACGACAATATATCTGATAGTTTTCTGAATAACAATTACTTAGGTTTATATTTATACTTATATTTATATCTATAATCCCTGTTTCTGTATATTTTCACACACATGATGAATTTGGGTATAGGAGTGTTGAAATAAAAAAAATGTTTTTTAATGAATAATAATTTTTAATAAATTTTATTTGAAAATTAGTAATGAAGCTTCTATAGAGTTTATTAATTTAGGCCTAGATTTAGAGTTCGGCGGTAGCCGTCAAAACCAGCGTTAGAGGCTCCTAACGCTGGTTTTGGCCGCCCGCTGGTATTTGGAGTCAGTGATTAAAGGGTCTAACGCTCACTTTACAGCCGCGACTTTTCCATACCGCAGATCCCCCTACGCCATTTGCGTAGCCTATCTTTTCAATGGGATCTTTCTAACGCTGGTATTTAGAGTCGTTTCTGCAGTGAGCGTTAGAGCTCTAACGACAAGATTCCAGCCGCCTGAAAAAAGCAGGAGTTAAGAGCTTTCTGGCTAACGCCGGTTTATAAAGCTCTTAACTACTGTACCCTAAAGTACACTAACACCCATAAACTACCTATGTACCCCTAAACCGAGGTCCCCCCACATCGCCGCCACTCGATTAAAATTTTTAACCCCTAATCTGCCGACCGCCACCTACGTTATACTTATGTACCCCTAATCTGCTGCCCCTAACCCCGCCGACCCCTATATTATATTTATTAACCCCTAACTTGCCCCCCACAACGTCGCCGCAAGCTACTTAAAATAATTAACCCCTAATCTTCCGACCGCAAATCGCCGCCACCTACGTTATCCCTATGTACCCCTAATCTGCTGCCCCTAACATCGCCGACCCCTATGTTATATTTATTAACCCCTAATCTGCCCCCCACAACGTCGCCGACACCTACCTACACTTATTAACCCCTAATCTGCCGAGCGGACCTGAGCGCTACTATAATAAAGTTATTAACCCCTAATCCGCCTCACTAACCCTATCATAAATAGTATTAACCCCTAATCTGCCCTCCCTAACATCGCCGACACCTACCTTCAATTATTAACCCCTAATCTGCCGACCGGAGCTCACCGCTATTCTAATAAATGTATTAACCCCTAAAGCTAAGTCTAACACTAACACCCCCCTAAGTTAAATATAATTTTTATCTAACGAAATAAATTAACTCTTATTAAATAAATGATTCCTATTTAAAGCTAAATACTTACCTGTAAAATAAACCCTAATATAGCTACAATATAAATTACATTTATATTATAGCTATTTTAGGATTAATATTTATTTTACAGGTAACTTTGTATTTATTTTAACCAGGTACAATAGCTATTAAATAGTTAAGAACTATTTAATAGTTACCTAGTTAAAATAATTACAAATTTACCTGTAAAATAAATCCTAACCTAAGATATAATTAAACCTAACACTACCCTATCAATAAAATAATTAAATAAACTACCTACAATTACCTACAATTAACCTAACACTACACTATCAATAAATTAATTAAACACAATTGCTACAAATAAATACAATTAAATAAACTATCTAAAGTACAAAAAATAAAAAAGAACTAAGTTACAGAAAATAAAAAAATATTTACAAACATAAGAAAAATATTACAACAATTTTAAACTAATTACACCTACTCTAAGCCCCCTAATAAAATAACAAAGACCCCCAAAATAAAAAATTCCCTACCCTATTCTAAAATACAAAAATTACAAGCTCTTTTACCTTACCAGCCCTGAACAGGGCCCTTTGCGGGGCATGCCCCAAGAATTTCAGCTCTTTTGCCTGTAAAAAAAAACATACAATACCCCCCCCCCAACATTACAACCCACCACCCACATACCCCTAATCTAACCCAAACCCCCTTAAATAAACCTAACACTAATCCCCTGAAGATATTCCTACCTTGTCTTCACCATCCAGGTATCACCGATCCGTCCTGGCTCCAAGATCTTCATCCAACCCAAGCGGGGGTTGGCGATCCATAATCCGGTGCTCCAAAGTCTTCCTCCTATCCGGCAAGAAGAGGACATCCGGACCGGCAAACATCTTCTCCAAGCGGCATCTTCTATGTTCTTCCATCCGATGACGACCGGCTCCATCTTGAAGACCTCCAGCGCGGATCCATCCTCTTCTTCCGACGACTAGACGACGAATGACGGTTCCTTTAAGGGACGTCATCCAAGATGGCGTCCCTCGAATTCCGATTGGCTGATAGGATTCTATCAGCCAATCGGAATTAAGGTAGGAATATTCTGATTGGCTGATGGAATCAGCCAATCAGAATCAAGTTCAATCCGATTGGCTGATCCAATCAGCCAATCAGATTGAGCTCGCATTCTATTGGCTGTTCCGATCAGCCAATAGAATGCGAGCTCAATCTGATTGGCTGATTGGATCAGCCAATCGGATTGAACTTGATTCTGATTGGCTGATTCCATCAGCCAATCAGAATATTCCTACCTTAATTCCGATTGGCTGATAGAATCCTATCAGCCAATCGGAATTCGAGGGACGCCATCTTGGATGACGTCCCTTAAAGGAACCGTCATTCGTCGTCTAGTCGTCGGAAGAAGAGGATGGATCCGCGCTGGAGGTCTTCAAGATGGAGCCGGTCGTCATCGGATGGAAGAACATAGAAGATGCCGCTTGGAGAAGATGTTTGCCGGTCCGGATGTCCTCTTCTTGCCGGATAGGAGGAAGACTTTGGAGCACCGGATTATGGATCGCCAACCCCCGCTTGGGTTGGATGAAGATCTTGGAGCCAGGACGGATCGGTGATACCTGGATGGTGAAGACAAGGTAGGAATATCTTCAGGGGATTAGTGTTAGGTTTATTTAAGGGGGTTTGGGTTAGATTAGGGGTATGTGGGTGGTGGGTTGTAATGTTGGGGGGGGGGTATTGTATGTTTTTTTTTACAGGCAAAAGAGCTGAAATTCTTGGGGCATGCCCCGCAAAGGGCCCTGTTCAGGGCTGGTAAGGTAAAAGAGCTTGTAATTTTTGTATTTTAGAATAGGGTAGGGAATTTTTTATTTTGGGGGTCTTTGTTATTTTATTAGGGGGCTTAGAGTAGGTGTAATTAGTTTAAAATTGTTGTAATATTTTTCTTATGTTTGTAAATATTTTTTTATTTTCTGTAACTTAGTTCTTTTTTATTTTTTGTACTTTAGATAGTTTATTTAATTGTATTTATTTGTAGCAATTGTGTTTAATTAATTTATTGATAGTGTAGTGTTAGGTTAATTGTAGGTAATTGTAGGTAGTTTATTTAATTATTTTATTGATAGGGTAGTGTTAGGTTTAATTATATCTTAGGTTAGGATTTATTTTACAGGTAAATTTGTAATTATTTTAACTAGGTAACTATTAAATAGTTCTTAACTATTTAATAGCTATTGTACCTGGTTAAAATAAATACAAAGTTACCTGTAAAATAAATATTAATCCTAAAATAGCTATAATATAAATGTAATTTATATTGTAGCTATATTAGGGTTTATTTTACAGGTAAGTATTTAGCTTTAAATAGGAATCATTTATTTAATAAGAGTTAATTTATTTCGTTAGATAAAAATTATATTTAACTTAGGGGGGTGTTAGTGTTAGGGTTAGACTTAGCTTTAGGGGTTAATACATTTATTAGAATAGCGGTGAGCTCCGGTCGGCAGATTAGGGGTTAATAATTGAAGGTAGGTGTCGGCGATGTTAGGGAGGGCAGATTAGGGGTTAATACTATTTATGATAGGGTTAGTGAGGCGGATTAGGGGTTAATAACTTTATTATAGTAGCGCTCAGGTCCGCTCGGCAGATTAGGGGTTAATAAGTGTAGGTAGGTGTCGGCGACGTTGTGGGGGGCAGATTAGGGGTTAATAAATATAACATAGGGGTCGGCGATGTTAGGGCAGCAGATTAGGGGTACATAGGGATAACGTAGGTGGCGGCGGTTTACGGAGCGGCAGATTAGGGGTTAAAAGTGTAATGCAGGGGTCAGCGATAGCGGGGGCGGCAGATTAGGGGTTAATAAGTGTAAGGCTAGGGGTGTTTAGACTCGGGGTACATGTTAGAGTGTTAGGTGCAGACGTAGGAAGTGTTTCCCCATAGGAAACAATGGGGCTGCGTTAGGAGCTGAACGCTGCTTTTTTGCAGGTGTTAGGTTTTTTTTCAGCTCAAACAGCCCCATTGTTTCCTATGGGAGAATCGTGCACGAGCACGTTTTTGAGGCCGGCCGCGTCCGTAAGCAACTCTGGTATCGAGAGTTGCATTTGCGGTAAATATGCTCTACGCTCCTTTTTTGGAGCCTAACGCAGCATTTGTTTGAACTCTCGATACCAGAGTTAAATTTATGGTGCGGCCAGAAAAAAACCCGCGGAGCGTTAACAGCCCTTTTACCGCCAAACTCCAAATCTAGCCGTTAGTTTCTTGTAATATGCTATTTTGTAGAATCTGTGTAATTTTGATTTTAAGATTTGATATAGAATTCTGAATGAATTATTTACTTACAATGTAAAAGTTATCAATGGAAAGAATGTTTATGAAGTTTCTTGTAATGTGCTCAAATTGTGCTAATTCTTATTTTTCTTTAAGCTTATTTATTTTTGTTTAAATTGCTAATGCATTTACAACTGTTATTTATGTATATTATTTTGAGAAATTGACAATATTGCATGAAC
This sequence comes from Bombina bombina, assembly GCF_027579735.1. Lineage (NCBI taxonomy): Eukaryota > Metazoa > Chordata > Amphibia > Anura > Bombinatoridae > Bombina > Bombina bombina. The sequence goes on from NC_069504.1 coordinate 149,126,818, forward strand.
AAAACAGTATTTAATGGAATATGAATTAATCAATGGCTATCCCTTTAAGGAGTGTGGGGGTATAAGAAGCCAAGTTTGTAGATGTGCTAACTGAGCTTGACAAAGATTTGAAACGCGTTGCTCAGTGTTTGACATAGATTCCTGTTTGCATCACCTGACTTTTGAATTTAAGGACTCTTTCGTAGTCTTGTTATTTGTTCAGGTGCTGCATCTCTTTTGGCGCTCAATTATCTCCTCTGGCTTCTACTCTAACGGCCGAACGGGTTTCCTAGAACACATCTATAGTGACAGGTGCAGGAGGTTTCCATAAGGGTCATCTGGAAGCGGGAGAGCCGGGGAGACTACGCCGACACCTGCTTACTTATGTGTAAATTGGAGGGCATCTGGAGGTTAAACTACCCACTCACCATCTGGGAATGCTTTGGAGTTTCCTTAAAAGTTTCCATCTACGCCAATAAGGATAAGGAACATTCCTTTGGAAGCTAACATTTGTGTAATTTGTTCTCTGTCGAGTACATAGTTGCATTTTTTACAGGGAAAAGTGTATCCGTTTTTTTATGTTTTTTTATTGATTTGTATTACAATTGTATTTGTTATTTTTATGTATATTGTATTCCTTATGAATTTTGGCCAATTAAGTAAAGTAATGAATTTTTAATTAACTTTTAATGAATTTTTACTGTATTCAATTTTATTCATTCTGAATAATTTTATGTATTTATTAAAATTACATTCTTTTGATTTGGTAACACTGGTCATTGGATCTATTTATGCACTAATGTATGCCCAAATCTTTGAGTGAATTGTGTTTGTGAAAAGAGAAATATATATTTCCCTAATTAATAATTCTTTGGGACTTTGTCCACTCTGAGATAATACAAGAATTTTTATTAACCCCTTTTTTACTTATAAACTTTAGCATTTGTTTGCGCAAAAAAGTTTTTTATTTTGTGGTCTTACGTACTAAACCTAGTTTCCTTCCTAAGGTTGTTTCTAATAAGAATATTAATCAGGAAATTGTTTTTCCTTCCTTGTGTCCTAACCATTCTTCTAAGAAGGAGCGTCTGTTACATAACTTAGACGTGGTTCGTGCCCTGAAGTTTTACTTGCAGGCGACTAAGGATTTCCGTCAATCATCTTCATTATTTTTGTTTTTTCTGGAAAGCTTAGGGGCCAGAAAGCTACGGCTACCTCTTTCTTTTTGGCTGAAGAGTATCATCCGTCTTGCATATGAGACTGCTGGACAGCAGCCTCCTGAAAGAATTACGGCTCATTCTACTAGTGCTGTGGCTTCCTCATGGGCATTTAAGAACGATGCTTCTGTTGAACAGATTTGCAAGGCTGCAACTTGGTCGTCTCTTCACACTTTTTCCAAATTTGATACTTTTGCCTCGTCAGAGGCTGTTTTTGGGAGAAAGGTTCTTCAAGCAGTGGTGCCTTCCGTTTAGGTTCCTGTCTTGTCCCTCCCTTTCATCCGTGTCCTATAGCTTTGGTATTGTATCCCACAAGTAAGGATGAAATCCGTTGACTTGTCATATCTTGTAAAAGAAAAGGAAATTTATGCTTACCTGATAAATTTATTTATTTTACGATATGACGAGTCCACGGCCCGCCCTGTCAGTTTTTCAGACAGGTTTTTATTTTGGTTAAACTTCAGTCACCTCTGCACCTTGGCTTTTCCTTTCTCTTCCTAACTTCGGTCAAATGACTGGAGTGGGAGGGAAGGGAGGAGCTATATATACAGCTCTGCTGTGGTGCTCTTTGCCTCCTCCTTTGAAATCCGTGGACTCGTCATATCGTAAAATAAATACATTTATCAGGTAAAAATAAATTTCCTTTTTAGAAATAGGATCACTAAGTTAAGATACTATTTTTTTATATTATTATTAGTAGTAGTAGTAGTAGATTTTTTTTATTTGCAGTGATGTCTCAGGATGAAATAGATAACTACATTTGGAAGACAAAATGATTAACTGTTTAAATGCCTATAATTCTTTATTCATGTAAACTTAATTTAAGAGTGTGTGAGTACTGTTACCTCTGGTATAATCTGATTTTCTTTCTTAATATGTAAATAATCAGTTCTGTTTCCGGAGATCTTGGTGTTACAGTCCCCGCAAGTTATTACTACAGAGAGCTGCAGACCATCTTGTGCAGACAGAAAAGAAAAGGTACGGAGCTAGTTAAAATTTTCAGTTGGCGAGCAATTTGTTGGTTCCATATATACTGATACAGAATATAATTCTAAATCCTCTGTTTTAAAGGGACAGTAAAGTCAAAATTAAACTTTCATGATTCAGATAGAGAATGCAATTTTACACAACTTTCCAATCTACTCAGGAGTGTGCACGTGTCTTTAGTACTCTATGGCAGTAGTGTTTTGCGACATTTATAGCTTTGTTATACAATTTTGCAAAACACTGCTGCCATAGAGTACTAAAGACACGTGCGCACTCCTGATCTCTTATGAACCTACCTAATTTTAATCTTCAATAAAAGATACCAAGAGAACAAAGCAAATTTTATAACAAGTAAATTGGAAAGTTATTTAAAATTACATGCTGTATCCGAATCATGAAAGTTTTTTTAATTTTGACTTTACTGTCCCTTTAAATGCTTAAGACACTGATTCGTAATATGACAACTTGGATACTGAAGCCCTTATTTTCCTTGAACCCGTTACTATTTATAATTTTATTAAAATAGTAAATAGTGGGTATGAAAGTAAACCTAGCATTATAAAGAGTTTGCTGAAATAAATGTTTAAATTTTCCATAATTAGAATCTCAAGCTTGTTGTTTAGTAGAATGGAAGATTTGTACTTCACTATCCTAACTAATCTCTTTGTAGCCAGTTCTGAGGAACAAGTGTTTTTTTACACACACACACACACACACACACACACACACACACACACACACACACACTGTTACATATTCTTTAGTCCCATGGCTTGACAATAAACAAAACAAAAAATAGATTATCCTATTTCATGAAACTGTATTCCTTAGAAGAAGGGCATAGTGTCCATTCCACCTTTAGAAGATTCAACACATTTTCTTATATCTGACCAGTTTTTGTAGTCCAGTTTTCTCTTAATTAGAGCCATATCGACGATACTAGAACATTGGCTTAAACTATTCACGTTGTTAGATGAGAAAATGTTTAAAAACAGCATTTCACGAGGAATTGAAAAAAAGACAGTTTTTCTCAGAGGGTTCCCATTATGTGTCATTTAAAAAATTTGTATTAGTGGTTTAAGGTTTCCAGTCTCTCACACTTTACATTAACATAACCCCATTTTGGGTTCAAATGAAGATAGATTCCATCAGTTTGCATAAGGGGCAGTATGTACAAGGAAAATGGAATTCAGAGTAATCCCTTTTTTACTGTTATATTTGAAGATAGGCCTTCACTCTGGCAACAATTATAGGAAACTCTGCAAGGCCAGTTTCTTTCATGTAATTGGCAAGAGTCCATGAGCTAGTGACGTATGGGATATACAATCCTACCAGTAGGGGCAAAGTTTCCCAAACTTTAAATGCCTATAAATACACCCCTCACCACACCCACAATTCAGTTTTACAAATTTTGCCTCCCTATGGAGGTGGTGAAGTTAGTTTGTGCTTGATTTTTCTTCTATGATAAGCGCTTCTCAGCATATTGAAGCCCAATTCCTCTCAGAGTACAGTGTTTGTCAGAAGGATGTGAAGGGAGTATCGCCTTTTGATTTTATGCTTTTCCTTGTGGGATATCGCAAGTTCGTCATTTTTCCGAGTTCCTTACACAAGGTTGCGTCGTTAGTGACACGAGTATCTGGACGTTATAGGCGGCAAAATATTTTCAGTTACGCTGTGCGTCATACTTGGCGCCAAATTTTTTATTATTTTGTCACCCCATTACTATTTGCCTCTTGCATTTTGACGCAACGCGAGTGTGTCATTTCCGTACATGGTTGGGGCCCAAAATGTTTTACGTTACGTTGTGCGTCGTACTTGCTGCCAAACTTTTTTCATTATTTATTTGCCCCATTGCTGTTTGCCTCTTGCCTTTTTCTATGTCAGAGGGCTATGCTATTTGCATTTTTTCCCATTCCTGAAACTGCCATATAAGGATATTGATCATTTTGCTTTATATGTTGTTTTTTCTTTTACATTCTGCAAGATGTCTCAATCTGATCCTGTCTCAGAAGTATCTGTTGGAACTTTGCTGCCTGATATCGGTTCTTCCAAAGCTAAGTGCATTTGTTGTAAACTTGTGGAGATTATATCTCCAAATGTCATTTGTAATAGTTGTCATGATAAACTTTTACATGCAGATAATGTGTCCATCAGTAATAGTAGATTGCCGGTTGCAGTTCCTACAACTTATAATGTACATGATATTCCTATGAATTTTAAAGAATTTGTTACTGATTCTATTCAGAAGGCCCTGTCTGCTTTTCCGCCTTCTAATAAACGTAAAAGGTCTTTTAAAACTTCTCATAAGATTGATGAAATTTCAAATGACCGACAACATAATGAATTATCCTCCTCTGATGAGGATCTATCTGATTCAGAAGATCATTCCTCATATACACTGACAAATCTACTTATTTATTTAAAATGGAGTATATTCGTTCTTTGTTAAAAGAAGTGTTAATTACTTTGGATATTGAGGAAACTAGTCCTCTTGACCTTAAAACTAGTAAACGTTTAAATTCTGTTTTTAAACCTCCTGTGGTTACTCCAGAGGTTTTTTCTATTTCTGATATGATTTCTAACGAATGGAATAAGCCGGGTACTTCTTTCATTCCTTCTTCAAGGTTTAAAAAATTGTATCCTTTACCAGCAATTTCAATAGAGTTTTGGGAAAAGATCCCCAAAGTTGATGGGCCTATTTCTACTCTTGCTAAACATACCACTATTCCTTTGGAAGATAGTACTTCTTTTAAGGATCCTTTAGATAGGAAACATGAATCTTATCTAAGGAAAGCTTTTTTATATTCAGGTCATCTTCTCAGGCCTGCAATTTCTTTAGCTGATGTTGTAGCTGCATCAACTTTTTGGTTGGAAAATTTAGCGCAACAAGAATTGGATTCTGACATATCTAGCATTGTTCGCTTACTGCAACATGCTAATCATTTTATTTGTGATGCCATTTTTGATATTATCAAAATTGAGGTTAGATCCATGTCTTTAGTTATTTTAGCTAGAAGAGCTTTGTGGCTTAAATCTTGGAATGCTGATATGACATCTAAATCTAGATTGCTATCTCTTTCTTTCCAAGGTAATAATTTATTTGGTTCTCAGTTGGATTCTATTATTTCAACTATTACTGGGGGGAAGGGAGTTTTTTTGCCTCAGGATAAAAGACCTAAGGGTAAATCTAAGGCTTCTAACCGTTTTCGTTCCTTTCGTCAAAATTAGGAACAAAAACCTAATCCTTCGCCCAAGGAATCTGCTTTCAATTGGAAGCCTTCCTCAAATTGGAATAAATCCAAGCCATTTAAGAAACCAAAGTCAGCCCCTAAGTCCGCATGAAGGTGCGGCTCTCATTCCAGCTCAGCTGGTATGGGGCAGATTAAGGTTTTTCAAGGATGTTTGGATAAATTCTGTCCAAAATCAATGGATTCAGAGCATTATCTCTCAGGGGTATCGAATAGGATTCAGAGTAAGACCTCCTGTGAGAAGATTTTTTCTCTCACGCATCCTATGGAAATTGAAATTTTAAAATGTTAACCTTTTATGTATAGAATTGTGCATTCATATGTCATATGTAAAAAAGAAAAAAGAAAAAGAATGTAGTCGATAATTGATATATTCCTGTGATATTTCTAATCAATAATATGAATATGAATCACAGGAATATATCAATTATCGACTACATTCTTTTTCTTTTTTACATATGACATATGAATGTACAATTCTATATATGAAAGGTTAACATTTTAAAATTTTAATTTGCATAGTACATTCTTTCTTTTCAATAACAAATTAGCCTCAGAGACACCTGACAGTCCACACATGTGAGAATCAATTAGGCACAGACCCCTTACAATCGATACAATTGTTTGTCTGTAGGGTATAAAAGGCAGAGCTAGGAATGAGTATGATATGCCTGATGAAACGGTTTGTTAACCGAGAAACGCGATCAGAAAATCAAAGATTCTAAATACTTGCCAAGCCCTTCAGTCCATTCCTCGGCCATCAGTGGCTCAGTGTATTAAGGTAATTGGATTAATGGTAGCTGCAATGGACATCATTCCGTTTGCTCGTTTTCATCTGAGACCACTGCAGCTGTGCATGCTCAGACAGTGGAATGGGGACTATGCGAATTTATCTCCTCAGATAAATCTGGATCAATAGACCAGAGAGACTCTTCTTTGGTGGTTGTCACTGGATCATCTGTCCCAGGGGACGTGTTTCCGCAGACCCTCGTGGGTGATAGTGACAACGGACGCCAGCCTCCTGGGCTGTAGTCTGGAATTCCCTGAAGGCTCAGGGTTTATGGACTCAGGTGGAGTCTCTACTTCCAATCAATATTCTGGAATTGAGAGCAATATTCAATTCGCTTCAGGCGTGGCCTCAGTTGGCTTTGGACAAATTCATCAGATTCCAGTTGGACAATATCACAACTGTAGCTTATATCAATCATCAAGGGGGAACGAGGAGTTCCTTAGCGATGAAAGAAGTATCCAAGATAATTCAATGGGCGGAGGCCCACTCTTGTTATCTGTCGGCAATCTACATCCCAGGAGTAGAGAACTGGGAAGAGGATTTTCTAAATCGACAGACCTTTCATCCGGGGGAGTGGGAACTCCACCCGGAGGTGTTTGCCTCTCTGATTCTCCGATGGGGCAGACCGGAATTGGATCTGATGGCATCTCGTCAGAATGCCAAGCTTCCAAGATACGGATCCAGGTCAAGGGATCCCCAGGCAGAACTGATAGATGCCTTTGCAGTGCCTTGGTCGTTCAGCCTAGCTTATGTGTTTCCACCATTTCCTCTCCTTCCACGCGTGATTGCTCGGATCAAACAGGAGAGAGCTTCAGTAATCCTGATCGCGCCTGCGTGGCCACACAGGACTTGGTATGCGGATCTAGTAGACATGTCCTCTCTGCCACCTTGGAAACTTCCATTGAGACAGGACATTCTCATTCAAGGACCTTTCCAACATCCAAATCTAAATTATCTGCAGCTGACTGCTTGGAGATTGAACGCTTGACTTTATCTAAGTGGGGATTCTCAGATTTAGTCATTGATACTTTGATACAGGCACGTAAGCCTTTCACTAGAAAGATCTATTATAATATATGGCGTAAATATCTTTTTTGGTGTGAATCCAAGGGTTACTCATGGAGTAAAGTTAGGATTCCCAGGATTCTGTCTTTTCTCCAAGAAGGATTGGAGAAAGGGTTATCAGCGAGTTCCTTAAAGGGACAGATTTCTGCTTTGTCAATTTGGCTTCACAAACGTTTGGCAGATGTTCCAGATGTTCAGTCTTTTTGTCAGGCTCCAACCAGAATTAAGCCTGTGTTTAGACCAATTACTCCTCCCTGGAGTTTGAATTTAGTTCTTTTTTTTTTTTTTTTTCCAATTTGTTTTTTTTCAATTTGTTTTTTATTATTGAGGATACAACAAATGAGTACAGGTACCACAAATACAATTGTTTCAGCATTCATGTAAGAGAATTACCTACTTATTAGCTAGAAATTTAACAGGATATATATAGACAGTGTATGTAAGTTTTCAACTAATTAAACCCACATAGAAGAGTATGACACAGCTGTACTGTAGAACCGTTCGTTGTTTACAAGGAAAAGCAGGTATTAGTTTCCAGTGGATGGTTGCACGTATCCCTCAATATCTTTTTTCTTTTTTTTTTAAACTTGAAAAACAACTTAACATTTCTAATACATCTAACAACAATTAAAACTAAGTGCCTTGCTACCTAAGTAGTATACCATCATGTTGACCCTCACATGTCAAGCCCTATGACGTAGTAAGGATGTATAAGTGGGAGAGAATGAAGAGAGAGAGAAAAAAAAAAAAAAAAAGGGAAGAAAGAAAAGAGAAGAGAGGGGGGAGAGGGTGTGGGTGTAGTGTGGAGAGGAGAAGGGGGACCTCCTAGGTGCAATCAAAAGAAAGATTCAATCAGAATCATCTCAGACCCATCAGTTCTGCTCTGGGGGGACTCCTCGATAGTTAAAGCGGCCCATTCTCCCCGCAGAATGCCCTCCAACACTATCTCATGCTGTGCAAAGGGTTTAAGAATTTGTTTTTGCTGTCCTGGTGGTAGCTTTTCTATACGATATCTCCATTTCCTCAGAAAAGGTTGTAGTCTGTTTAGTGTCCCAGCAAGCATCTTGTCTCTCAATAAGCAGGTGCCTAAAGAGAACCCTCTTAAACTGTGTCAATGAAGGTGTGGAGCGAGAGCACCATAGGGTGAGAATACAGTGTCTTGCAAGTAGTGTACACAAAGTCAGTAGAGACTGTTTCTTACTATCTATATTAGTCCATGTAAACAGATATATTGGTGGGATTGAATGAAATGTCAAGACTCATGGTTACCTTAAGCCAGTATTGCAGGCATCCCCAGAATCTCTTAAGCAAGGGGCAGTCAAAAAAGTAGTGGACTAAAGAGGGATTGGGGAACTGACATTTTATGCATTGGTTTGGGAGGTGGGGGTTCCATTTCGCCCTTCTACTAGGGGTGATATAGTCCCTGTTAATCAATCTAATTTGTGCCTCCCTCAATGGCAGTGCCAAAGTTGCTGATTTGGTTTTCAGGAGACTGTCTTTGACATCCTGAACGGATATCTCCGCTGTAGTGTCCAATTTCAGTTTTTCCAATAAGCCTACCTGAGCCTTAGCACTACATGGTCGAAGAATTTCCTGATATATCCCTGACATAGAAAAGTTCCCCAGTTTGAAGGCAGTTTGGGGAATTGCAAATGGGGCCTGATACCAGAATCCTGGGTTGGCGTCCATTAAGGCTTTAATATAATGCCTAAGCTGCAGATAGGCATAAAAATGTTGATTTGAGAGGTTGAAGGACGCTTTTAGGTCCTGAAATGTTCTGACGGTGTGCGACAGCGGATCCAAAGCATCCCCGAGCCTCCGCAGTCCCCTCTCGTCCCATAGGGTAAATGGAGCATGTTCATCTCCTCCTGGGAATTTAATGTTGCCCCTAATAGCTATATACTTAGGTGAAGGGCACAGTTGGCCCAGTTCTTTATGTGTTGGGGTATATCCCCTGATTGGCAATATGGGAGGTATGCCAGACCACAGCGCTCAATTACCGCCTCCTCCAGCTGTTTGTCATAGAAGTGTGCAGTGTCCAGCTGCCAATCCAGTACTAGTCTTATTAAAGCAGCCCAGTTATAATATTGGATATGCGGCAGACCCAAGCCACCGTTAAGAAATGAGGCATGCAGTTTATTAGCTGCAATTCTGTTTTTTTTTCCCCTTCCATATGAAGCATTTCAGAGCTCTATTGAGCCTCCTCACATCTCCATTAGTCATCAAGAAGGGTAAAACAAGCAGTGGGTACAGGAGCCTAGGTAATAGTGACATTTTAAATAAGTTTACACGTCCAGTGAGACTCAGCGGAAGGTTATGCCAGCTTGTCAAACGAGAGCATATCGAGTTGCACTGTCGGGTAATGTTGAGGTCATATATTTTATGTGGATTCTTATGTAGGTTAATACCTAAGTATGTAAGGGAGTCAGTTACCTCAACAAAGGGGTACCGGGTAGTGTCCGATGTATGTTTGTGTAGCCACAAGATCTCGGACTTAGTGTTGTTCACCTTATATCCCGAGAATCTTAGGTATAGATGACTTAGGGGAGTCCACAAACAACAACATGTCGTCCGCGTACAGTGCTAGATGAAGTACGCGCTTCCCCAAAGTTATTCCCGGAAAATTTTGCCGCAGGGTCACTGCCAGGTGTTCCAGGGCCAGATCAAAGATCAGAGGAGACAGGGGGCACCCCTGTCTAGTGCCCCTCCCCAGAGAGAAGCTCGAGGAGAAACAGCCATTAACCAGGATATGAGCTGTAGGGGTTGCGTAGAGTTTCCTCAATACCTCCATATACGAGCCTCGGAAGTTAAAGTGATTCAGGACATCAAATAGATAAGGCCATTCGACACGGTCGAAGGCCTTCTCTGCATCTAGGGAGAGGAGAAATGCCTCCGAATTGTCCCCTCCAGGACGGTTCTGCCCCCGTTCCCAATAATAGTTGATAACATGTAGCACACGTCTTAAGTTGGTTACCGGGGTACGCTGGTACACAAAACCAGTTTGATCCGGGTCAAGGAGAGTAGGCAAGATAACTTTTAGGCGATTTGCAAGAATCTTCGTAAAGATCTTGTAGTCCGAATTTAAGAGCGAGATCGGACGATATGATCCTGGCTCCAACGGTTCTCGCCCCGGCTTCGGAAGTAGAGTAATATGAGCCGAAGAAAAGGTATCGGAAGGGTGGTTGTCTTCCTTGAAGAGGCCATTGTACACTTGATTAAGTATGGGCGACACCTGCGGCAGTAGCAGACGATAAAGTTCTATGGGGAGTCCGTCTGGACCTGCTACCTTACCCACAGACAGGGATTTGATCGTGGCCTGCACCTCCTCCACTGAGATGGGGGCGTTGAGACTCCAATTGGTCATCTGTTAACTTTGGAAGTGATACTGAGTGCCAGAATCGTTCCAATACCTCCGTTGGAGGCTCTGATTGACTAGTGTACAGCTGTTTATAGTAGAGAGCAAAACCCTCCTCTATCTCTAGAGGTGTCCTATATGTATCGCCGTTCAGCTGTATAGCCGCAACCTCTCGACCCATCTCTCTTTTATTTACTAGGTTGGCCAGCAGCTTACCCGATCTGTTCCCATATCTGTGGAATTTGATCGCCGACTTCAACAAGTCAGAAACCGCTTTCTGTTTCAGGAAAGCCTCTAACTCCTCCTTAGCCAACACGAACGCCTCTTGTGCGTCCCTGGATTTGGAGACATGGTAAGTTTGGTAAGACTGTTCTAGGGTCTTCTGTAGTTCACTATGTCTCTGTTGTGCCCTATGCTTTAAATTAGCTACATAGGAGATAATATGTCCTGTTAGAACTGCTTTGGCAGTATCCCAGAACAGCTGTGGTCGATCCAGGTGCTGGTGGTTCTCTGTATAGAAATCATTCCAGCAGTGTGTGAGGTATTTTTTGAAGGCCTCCGAGGTCAACAAGTATGATGGGAATCTGAGCGTATTCCTATTTGGCTTATTTCTGTGGAGCTTCAGTATCAGTCCCACTGGGGCATGATCTGACAGTAAGATAGTGTATATTTTCTCTTGACTAACCCTGGGAATTAACCCTTCCGATATCCAGAACATATCAATTCTAGATAGAGAGCCTGCCGCCTTGGACAGGCATGTATAGCTCCTTTCCAGAGGATGTCTCCTTCTCCAGATGTCGCACACCGCCAAATCTGAGTGTAGTTTGGAGAAAACCTTTGTTTCAAATTTTCCCCTATGTTTTGAAAGCCGAGCATTAGCGTCTACCGGACCCAACCAAGTTCTATCCAGCTGCGGACTTGGAGTCAGATTAAAATCTCCCCCCAGAATAAGTGGAGCATCACCAAAAGGAGTCAATGCTTGAGTCAAAGTGTTCCAAAAGGCAAGAGTTTTAGAGTTGGGGGCATAAATATTGCAAAGAACGTAGATGGTGTCCTGAATTTTAACCCTCAGTATCAGAAATCTACCCTCCTTATCCTTATACGTCTGCAACAGTTCAAATGAAAGGCGCTTACCAAATAGAACAGCCAAACCTCTACTTGAGCTAGTATAAGATAGATAAGAGATCGATCCCACCCATTTTTGTTTTAATTTGTCATGTTCTGTATCTGTTAAGTGGGTCTCTTGAAGGAACGCTATGTCAGAGTCTAGTTTTTTTTAAATGAGAGAGGATCGCTCTCCTCTTTACTGGGGAGTTAATACCCGCCACGTTCCAAGACGTCAATTTAAGTGTCATTTATATCCATATAGAGGGGATAAGAGGAATGGGTTCAGAGAGGGCGGGGAGGAGAAAAGAAAGGAGGAGAGAGAAGAAGAAGAGAGAGAGAAAAAAAAAAAAAAAGTTGAACTGTGTATATGTGGAATCAGGGTATGTGTTGCCTAGTTTGGCCAGAATAAGGTATACATTATATTCTACATGCTTGGACATGGCATCCAACCAACATATATAGCAATGTTACGAGGGGTCTTATCCACACATACCTGAAACAAAACTTGCAAAGTTCTCCCAGATAAGCCATACCACCATATGAACCAATGTATTCCCACAGTAATGGTCTCCTTATCCCCACCGCAACCCAAATATTTCCCAGAAGTTGACCTCCCTGTAGCAATAAAGCAACTATGAGCTCCCAGCAAAGACATCTAGCGATACATTGTAATGGTAATGTCTGGGGATATGTGCAAACTATTGAATAATAAGGGGTCCCACAGCAATACACAACACACCGGGCGACATGCAATACAGTGAAGCAATTACCAAGTCTGCTCCCCTCGCCACCCAGCCCACAGGCGGACTCCGCCCGCGGAGGAGGCAGCAAGAAGGCCAGATAGAAATACACGTATGTGAAACTCCCATGTAACAAGTCTACCGCCCACCCCCCGTGAAAGGAAAAGGTAATACATTGTAATGAGTGCAATTTGGTGAGTATACAGGGTAGGAGAGGACAAGTCGTAGTACACTGATATACACTGGGCCGAGTAGGTAATGATGTTGTTAATCCCATGGCCCACACGCCTTTCCACCGCCTGAGGGGAGTGAAAGTATTTAGGGCCTGCAGGGGTTTGCAAGCGAAGCTTGGCTGGAAAAAGCAGAGCTACTTGTCGGCCCTGCTCATACAAGCGTGAGCAAATAGGTGAGAAATCCTTCCGCTGCCTGGATACCTCTGAAGAAAAATCTTGAAATTACAATAGCCGATTGCCCTCATATAAAACTTCTTTCTGGAGGCGATAAGCCCTTAAGATTCGCAGCTTCTCTTGGAAGTTGAGACACCTGAAGATTACTTGTCTCGGTTTCATGTTGTTGTTTTCCAGATTTCTTTCAGGGCCTACTCTGTGAGCCCTCTCCACATCCAAGGGCAATATATCGTGTGGTATACCCAGAAGCTTTGGCAAAATTAAAGCTGCAAAAGCCAGGAGATCCTTACCCTTGACTTTTTCAGGCAGACCCACCACCCGCAGATTATTGCGGCGGCTGCGATTTTCCAGGTCCTCCACACGCTCTTGCAGTAACTTATTCTGGCGTAGTATTTGTTGTAAGGAATTACTAGATGCCGCCTGTATGTCTTCTATCTCAGAGATGCGGCCCTCTGCTTCAGAGATACGGGTAGAGTACTGCCTGACCTCGCTAGTTAAGGTGTCAAGTCCTGCTTGCAGGTTCTCCATTTTAGGGAGAAAGAAGGATTTCAGGTCTTTCATAAGTTGTGTCTGATCTCCAGTGCGTTTGGCGGTGTCATCTGGGCACATCTCAATCACCGCCTGGGTTTCTAGCTGGTTTCTAAGGGACGCCACTCAGTCCCGGATCCTCCAATGCTGCCTCTTCAAAGTATATTGCTATCGCGGCGCCATATAATCTGGCCGCCCACGTGGGTAAATTCACTGCAGCGCAACCGGGGGATAAAGTAGCTGTTAAACTTAGCGCAGCACTTTTGGTCAGTCGCCGATGTCCACTGTGAAGGAATCCCAACAAGATATAGCTGCGGGGAGGCAGATCAGGAGCAAAAAAGCAAGGTATATAGCAAGTTTAATTATTTCTAATGGCGGAGCTCTCGTTCCTTGCTGCCGTCTGCCAAGCCCTCCCACCGGAAGTCTGAATTTAGTTCTTAGAGTTCTTCAAGGGGTTCCGTTTGAACCCATGCATTCCATAGATATTAAATTATCTTGGAAAGTTTTGTTTTTGGTTGCTATTTCTTCGGCTCGTAGAGTTTCTGAGCTTTCAGCGTTACAGTGTGATTCGCCTTATCTTATATTTCATTCTGATAAGGTGGTTTTGCGTACCAAACCTGGATTCCTTCCTAAGGTTGTTTCAAATAAGAATAATAATCAGGAAATTGTTGTTCCTTCATTGTGTCCTAATCCTTCTTAGAAGGGGCGTTTGTTACATAATCTGGACGTGGTCCGTGCCTTGAAATTTTATTTACAGGCAACTAAGGATTTCCGTCAATCATCTTCATTATTCATTGTTTATTCCAGAAAGCGTATGGGTCTGAAAGCTACTGCTACCTCTTTCTTTTTGGCTGAGGAGTATCATCTGCCTGGCATATGAGACTGCTGGACAGCAGCTTCCTGAAAGAATTACGGCTCATTCTACTAGGGCTGTGGCTTCCACATGGGCTTTTAAAAATAATGCTTCTGTTGAGCAGATTTGCAAGGCTGCGACTTGGTCATCTCTTCATACTTTTTCCAAATTTTACTTTACTTTACTTCTGAGGCTTTAGCTTTGGTATTGTATCCCACAAGTAAGGATTAAATCCTTGGACTCGTCGTATCTTGTAGAAGAAAAGTAATTTTATGCTTACCTGATAAATTAATTTCTTTGACGATACAAGTCCACGGCCCTCGTTATTTCAGACAGATTTAAATTATATTTTTGTAACTTCAGTCACCTCTGCATCTTTTAGGGAAGGGAGGAGCTATATATACATCTCTGCTGTGGTGCTCTTTGCCACTTCCTGTTAGCAGGAGGTGAATATCCCACAAGTAAGGATGAAATCCGTGGACTCGTCGTATCGTAGAAGAAATTAATTTATCAGGTAAGCATAAATTTACTTTTCTCCAACATTGGTGTGTCCGGTCCACGGCGTCATCCTTACTTGTGGGAATATCTCTTCCCCAACAGGAAATGGCAAAGAGTCCCAGCAAAGCTGGCCATATAGTCCCTCCTAGGCTCCGCCCACCCCAGTCATTCTCTTTGCCGTTGCACAGGCAACATCTCCACGGAGATGGTTAAGAGTTTTTTGGTGTTTAAATGTAGTTTTTTATTCTTCTATCAAGTGTTTGTTATTTTAAAATAGTGCTGGTATGTACTATTTACTCTGAAACAGAAAAGGATGAAGATTTCTGTTTGTGAGAGGAAGATGATTTTAGCAGACAGTAACTAAAATCGATTGCTGTTTCCACATAGGACTGTTGAGATGAAGTAACTTCAGTTGGGGGAAACAGTTAGCAGACTTTTCTGCTTAAGGTATGACTAGCCATATTTCTAACAAGACCATGTAATGCTGGAAGGCTGTCATTTCCCCTCATGGGGACCGGTAAGCCATTTTCTTAGTCAAGTAAAGAGAATAAAGGGCTTAATATGGGCTATAAAACTGGTAGACACTTTTATGGGCTAAATTGATTGCTTTATTTGGGCATTTTATACATGTTTATGCTGATAATTCACATTTATAAACTTGGGGAACGTTTTTTAATGGCAGGCACTATGTTAGACACCTTTTCCAGTCAGGGAGGGCCTTCCCAGTTGTAGGCTGAGCCTCATTTTCGTGCCATTACTGCGCAGTTGTTTTTGAGAGCAAGACATGCAGATGCATGTGTGAGGATCTGAAAGTAGCTGGAAAAGTTTCTAGAAGGCGTTACTTGGTATCGTATTCCCCTCTGGGCTTGGTTAGGTCACAGCAAAGGCTATAGCTGGGACTGTATAGGGGTTACATTTGTAAACGGCTCCGGTTCCGTTATTTTAGGGGTTAAAGCTCTGAAAATTGGTGTGCAATACTCTTAATGCTTTAAGACACTGTGGTGAAATTTTGGTAATTTTTGAACAATTCCTTCATACTTTTTCACATATTCAGTAATAAAGTGTTTTCTGTTTAAAATTTAAAGAGACAGTAACGGTTTTGTTTTAAAACGTTTTTTGTGCTTTATTGACAAGTTTAAGCCTGTTTAACATGTCTGTGCCTTCGGATAAGCTATGTTCTATATGTATGAAAGCCAATGTGTCTCCCCATTTAAATTTGTGTGATAATTGTGCCATAGCGTCCAAACAAAGTAAGGACAGTACTGCCACAGATAATGAAATTGCCCAAGATGATTCTTCAGATGAGGGGAGTAAACATGATACTACATCATCTCCTACTGTGTCTACACCAGTTTTGCCCACGCAGGAGGCCCCTAGTACATCTAGCGCGCCAATGCTTATGACGGCTGTAATGGATAACTCCATAGCAAATATTTTATCCAAAATGCCTACATATCAGAGAAAGCGTGATTGCTCTGTTTTAAACACTGAAGAGCAGGAGGGCGCTGATGATAATTGTTCTGTCATACCCTCACACCAATCTGAAGTGGCCATGAGGGAGGTTTTGTCAGATGGGGAAATTTCAGATTCAGGAAAAATTTCTCATCAAGCTGAACCTGATGTTGTGACATTTAAATTTAAATTAGAACATCTCCGCGCACTGCTTAAAGAGGTGTTATCTACTCTGGATGATTGTGACAACTTGGTCATTCCAGAGAAATTATGTAAGATGGACAAGTTCCTAGAGGTTCCGGTGCACCACGACGCTTTTCCTATACCCAAGCGGGTGGTGGACATAGTGAATAAGGAGTGGGAAAAGCCCGGCATACCTTTTGTTCCCCCCCCCCTATATTTAAGAAATTATTTCCTATGGTCGACCCCAGAAAGGACTTATGGCAGACAGTCCCTAAGGTCGAGGGGGCAGTTTCTACTCTAAACAAGCGCACTACTATTCCTATCGAGGATAGTTGTGCTTTCAAAGATCCTATGGATAAAAAATTGGAGGGTTTGCTTAAAAAGATTTTTGTACAGCAAGGGTACCTTCTACAACCCATTTCGTGCATTGTTCCTGTCACTACAGCAGCGTGGTTCTGGTTCGAGGAACTAGAAAAGTCGCTCAGTAGAGAGACTCCATATGAGGAGGTTATGGACAGAGTTCACGCACTTAAGTTGGCTAACTCTTTTATTTTAGATGCCGCTTTGCAATTAGCTAGATTAGCGGCAAAAAATTCAGGGTTTGCAATCGTGGCGCGCAGAGCGCTTTGGCTAAAGTCTTGGTCAGCGGATGTGTCATCCAAGACAAAATTGCTTAACATCCCTTTCAAAGGTAAAACTCTATTTGGACCAGAATTGAAAGAGATTATCTCAGACATCACTGGGGGAAAGGGCCACGCCCTTCCACAAGATAGGCCTTTCAAGGCCAAGAATAAGTCTAATTTTCGTTCCTTTCGCAATTTCAGGAACGGACCGGCCTCTAATTCTGCATCCTCTAAGCAAGAGGGTAATGCCTCACAACCCAAACCAGCCTAGAAACCGATGCAAGGCTGGAACAAGGGTAAGCAGGCCAAGAAGCCTGCTGCTGCTAACAAAACAGCATGTAGGAGTAGCCCCCGATCCGGGACCGGATCTAGTAGGGGGCAGACTCTCTCTCTTTGCTCAGGCTTGGGCAAGAGATGTTCAGGATCCCTGGGCACTAGAAATAGTTTCTCAGGGTTATCTTCTGGAATTCAGGGAACTACCCCCAAGGGGAAGGTTCCACATGTCTCACTTATCCTTAAACCAAATAAAGAGACAGGCGTTCTTACATTGTGTAGAAGACCTGTTAAAGATGGGAGTGATACACCCAGTTCTAATAAAGGAACAAGGAATGGGATTTTATTCAAATCTGTTCGTAGTTCCCAAAAAAGAGGGAACTGTCAGACCAATTTTGGATTTGAAGATCCTAAACAAATTTCTCAGGGTACCATCGTTCAAGATGGAAACCAATCGAGCGATTCTACCCACTATCCAGGAAGGTCAATTTATGACTACCGTGGATCTAAAGGATGCGTACCTACATATTCCTATCCACAAAGAACATCATCAGTTCCTAAGGTTCGCCTTTCTGGACAAACATTACCAGTTTGTGGCCCTCTCATTCGGGTTCGCCACTGCTCCAAGGATTTTCACAAAGGTACTAGGGTCCCTTCTAGCGGTTCTAAGACCGAGGGGCATTGCAGTAGTACCTTACTTGGACGACATTCTAATACAAGCGTCGTCCCTGTCAAAAGCAAAGGCTCATACAGACATCGTTCTGGCCTTTCTCAGATCACACGGATGGAAGGTGAACATAGAAAAAAGTTCTCTGTCTCCGTCAACAAGAGTTCCCTTCTTGGGAACAATAATAGATTCCTTAGAAATGAGGATTTTTCTGACAGAGGTCAGAAAGTCAAAACTTCTAAGCACTTGTCAAGTTATTCACTCTGTTCCACGTCCTTCCATAGCGCAGTGCATGGAAGTAGTAGGGTTGATGGTTGCAGCAATGGACATAGTTCCTTTTGCACGAATTCATCTAAGACCATTACAACTGTGCATGCTCAAACAGTGGAATGGGGACTATACAGACTTGTCTCCAATGATTCAGGTAGATCAGAAGACCAGAGATTCACTCCGTTGGTGGCTGACCCTGGACCATCTATCCCAGGGAATGAGCTTCCGCAGACCAGAGTGGGTCATTGTCACGACCGACGCCAGTCTAGTGGGCTGGGGCGCGGTCTGGGAATCCCTGAAAGCTCAGGGACTATGGTCTCGGGAAGAGTCTCTTCTCCCGATAAACATTCTGGAACTAAGAGCGATCTTCAATGCTCTCAGGGCTTGGCCTCAGCTAGCAAAGGCCAGATTCATAAGATTCCAATCAGACAACATGACGACTGTTGCGTATATCAATCATCAGGGGGGAACAAGGAGTTCCCTGGCGATGAAAGAAGTGACCAAAATAATTCAATGGGCGGAGGATCACTCCTGCCACCTATCTGCGATCCACATCCCAGGTGTGGAAAACTGGGAAGCGGATTATCTGAGTCGTCAGACATTCCATCCGGGGGAGTGGGAACTCCACCCGGAGATCTTTGCCCAACTAACTCAATTATGGGGCATTCCGGACATGGATCTGATGGCGTCTCGTCAGAACTTCAAGGTTCCTTGCTACGGGTCCAGATCCAGGGATCCCAAGGCGACTCTAGTAGATGCACTAGTAGCACCTTGGACCTTCAACCTAGCTTATGTATTTCCACCGTTTCCTCTCATTCCCAGGCTGGTATCCAGGATCAAACAGGAGAGGGCCTCGGTGATCTTGATAGCTCCTGTGTGGCCACGCAGGACTTGGTATGCAGACCTGGTGAATATGTCATCGGTTCCACCATGGAAGCTACCTTTGAGACAGGACCTTCTTGTTCAGGGTCCATTCGAACATCCAAATCTGGTCTCCCTCCAGCTGACGGCTTGGAGATTGAACGCTTGATTCTATCAAAGCGTGGGTTTTCAGATTCTGTGATAGATACTCTGGTTCAGGCCAGAAAACCGGTAACTAGAAAGATTTACCATAAAATATGGAAAAGATATATCTGTTGGTGTGAATCCAAAGGATTCCCATGGAATAAGATAAAAATTCCTAAGATTCTCTCCTTTCTACAAGAGGGTTTGGAGAAAGGATTATCTGCAAGTTCTCTAAAGGGACAGATCTCTGCTTTATCTGTCTTACTACACAAAAGACTGCCAGCTGTGCCAGATGTTCAAGCATTTGTTCAGGCTCTGGTTAGGATCAAGCCTGTTTACAGACCTTTGACTCCTCCCTGGAGTCTAAATCTAGTTCTTTCAGTTCTTCAAGGGGTTCCGTTTGAACCTCTACATTCCATAGATATTAAGTTACTATCTTGGAAAGTTTTGTTTTTGGTTGCTATTTCTTCTGCTAGAAGAGTTTCAGAGTTATCTGCTCTGCAGTGTTCTCCGCCCTATCTGGTGTTCCATGCAGATAAGGTGGTTTTGCGTACTAAGCCTGGTTTTCTTCCAAAGGTTGTTTCTAACAAGAATATTAACCAGGAGATAGTTGTACCTTCTTTATGTCCGAATCCAGTTTCAAAGAAGGAACGTTTGTTACACAATCTGGACGTAGTCCGTGCTCTAAAATTCTATTTAGAGGCTACAAAAGATTTCAGACAAACATCTTCTTTGTTTGTTGTCTATTCTGGTAAAAGGAGAGGTCAAAAAGCGACTTCTACCTCTCTTTCCTTTTGGCTTAAAAGCATCATCTGATTGGCTTATGAGACTGCCGGATGGCAGGCTCCTGAAAGAATCACAACTCACTCCACTAGGGCTGTGGCTTCCACATGGGCCTTCAAGAACGAGGCTTCTGTTGACCAGATATGTAAGGCAGCGACTTGGTCTTCACTGCACACTTTTGCCAAATTTTACAAATTTTATACTTTTGCTTCTTCAGAGGCTATTTTTGGGAGAAAGGTTTTGCAAGCCGTGGTGCCTTCCGTTTAGGTAACCTGATTTGCTCCCTCCCTTCATCCGTGTCCTAAAGCTTTGTTATTGGTTCCCACAAGTAAGGATGACGCTGTGGACCGGACACACCAATGTTGGAGAAAACAGAATTTATGCTTACCTGATAAATTACTTTCTCCAACGGTGTGTCCGGTCCACGGCCCGCCCTGGTTTTTTAATCAGGTCTGATGAATTATTTTCTCTAACTACAGTCACCACGGTACCATATGGTTTCTCCTATATTTTTCCTCCTGTCCGTCGTTCGAATGACTGGGGTGGGCGGAGCCTAGGAGGGACTATATGGCCAGCTTTGCTGGGACTCTTTGCCATTTCCTGTTGGGGAAGAGATATTCCCACAAGTAAGGATGACACCGTAGACCGGACACACCGTTGGAGAAAGTAATTTATCAGGTAAGCATAAATTCTGTTTTTTGGGTTTTAAGATGGATTCTGTGTGCATGTCTTTGTCTTTATCAGACAAAAAACAATTGTATCTGGCATTAGTCTGTTTTACTTACAGTCTGGTTAATTTCTTTCAGTGACTGTGCATGAAAGTTTTAGGTCTCATAACTGCAGCATCGGGTGTGGTTCCCTTTGCTCGTTTTTCTTCAGAGATTTCTTTTTTGCTTTGCATACTGAATCTGATACAGGGTTTGTTTTCAGATATCACAGTTAATATTTTTAAATCCTAACACTCTATTCTCTCTGTTTTTGATGATTAGTCTATCATCGTTTTATTCAGGGGGTCTCCTTTTGTTCGTCCTACCTGGATTGTATAGCTGTCTGAGGGTCTTTGACAGCACAAGGGGTTTGGAAACTTCAAGAGGCAAGGTTTTCAATAGATATTTGAACGCTGTGCTATTTCAGAGCTCTTTCTAGGTTTAGCTTCTTTTAGGAGAGATTTTTTTCTTTGACAATGACACAATTGTGGCATATGTCAGTCATTTAATAGGGACTCACAGTTCCTTAGCAGTTAAGAAGTATCTTGAATACGTTCTTAGGTGGTTTTCCTCTCCTGTCTAATCTTTATGATTTATATCTCCGGTTTAGACATTTGGGAGATGGATTATCTCAACCATCAGTCTTTACATCACTATGTTGCAGGCTTATAAGTCTGTTTTAAAGAACATTTATTATAAGGTTTGATAAATTTATATTTTATAGTGTTCTCATAAATTCTTGTGGCATTCTCTTAGAATTCCTAGAATTTTTCAATTTCTTCACGATGGTTTGGTTTATGATTGGTCTATAAGTATTTTAGAGACACATCTTTGCCTTTACTGTTTTGTTCAGATTTTTGTTCGTAGCAAGTCTGTTATTTTATCAATTTCTCCTCCTTAGTGTCTTAAATTGTTTTTTTAAGGTTATACAGGCTCTTCTCTTTGAGCCTATGCATACTTTGAATATTAGACTATTTTCTCGGAAGGTATTGTTCATTTTGAGACTATCTCTTCAGATAGAAAAGTTTTCTGAATTGTCTGCTCTCTTGTCAGTCTCCTTTTCTGATTTTTCATCAGGATAAGGCTGTTTTGCGGACTTCGTTTAAATTTCTTCCTAAGGTTGTGAATTCTTACAACATTAGTTGGGAAATTGTTGTTCCTTCCTTATGTCCTAATCCTAAGAATTATTTTTTTGAAATGTTTACATTCTTTGGATATCCTTAGAGCTTTTAAATATTATGTCAAAGCTACTATAGGTTTCAGGAAGACTTCTAGTCTATTTGTTGTTTTTTCTGGTCCTAGGAAGGTCAGAAAACTTTTACCATTTCTTTGCCGTCTTGGTTAAAGCTTTTGTTTCTTAAAGCTTATTTGGAGACGGGTCAGTCTTCGCTTCAGAGAATTACTGCTCATTCTACTAGTTCAGTAGCCACTTTTTGGCTTTTTAAGAATGAAGCTTTGGTTGTTTAGATTTGCAAAGCAACAACTTGGTTTTCTTTGCATTCATTTACTTAATGTTACCATTCTGATGTATTTGCTTCTTTTGAAGAAGTTTTTGGTAGAAAAGTTTTTCAGGCAGCTGTTTCACTTTGATTCTTCTGCTTATGTTTTAAGTTTTTTTTCTTCAGATTATGAGAAAAACTTATTTTTGTGTGGATTTAATGTTTTCAGGGTAAATGGCTGTTTTTATTTTATCCCTCCCTTTCTAGTGACTCTTCTGTGGTCTTCCACATCTTGGGTATTTCTTTCCCATTCGTCACTAGCTCATGGACTCTTTTGCCAATTACATGAAAAAAAAAAAACATAATTTATGTAAGAACTTACCTGATAAATTCATTTCTTTCATATTGTCAAGAGTCCATGAGGCCCGCCCTTTTTGGTGATTATGTTTTTTTGTATAAAAGCACAATTTCTTCTACAATATATGACGAGTCCACGGATTTCATCCTTGTGGGATATTATCCTCCTGCTAACAGGAAGTGGCAAAGAGCAGCAGAGCTGTATATATAGCTCCTCCCTTCCCCTCCACCTCCAGTCATTCTCTTTGCCTGTGTTATACTAGGAAGAGGTAAAGTGAGGTGTTAGTGTTAGTTTCTTCAATCAAGAAGTTTTTTATTTTTAATGGTACCTGTGAGTACTGTTTTTTCTCAGGGGGGTTTGGAAGAATTCTGCCCTGAGGTTGATGATCTTAGCAGCTGTAACTAAGATCCATGTTGGTTACCACAGATCTGAAGGTAATACAGGAGACATCTTCAGTGTGGAGACCGTTTCATGCTGTCTGCAGCATTTGAGGTATGTGCAGCCTTTTTATTATGAAGAGACTTGGTATGTCAGAAAATGGATGAAAATGTATTCCCTTTTAGGGAAAGGGGTAAGCAGTAGACCTATTTGCAAGGGGGTGTTACTGAAACCTGTTCATTTTTTATTTTTTTCTGTTGACATTTTGGGCAAGGATTATAATGAGGGCTATGTGCGGCAATTTTCATTATAAGACACTGGGGATTAATATATTTATGGTGGTGTTTTACATTATGACCGTTGTATGTTATTTGGGGTAATCATTCCACATGGCTAGTTTTCTTAACCGCTTCTCCATGCGGTTGTTTGGGCCTACTCGGTCATCGGTCCTGATGGCGGGGCTTATTTTCGCGCGCTCAGTATTCTGGCTAGGAGGCAGCAGGCTTTAGCTCCGGTGGAGCTTGAACAGAGTTCTTTCCTCTCCAGATTGTTGTTGAGTCTTCTAGAAGTACCCTGGGGACAGGTAGGCGCCACAGAAGAGCTGTGGCGAGGTGCAGAGGGTATTTTTGTGCTGACTTATTATATATGGCTATATATACTGTTTAGCAGTTAATTTCTCCCTTAATACTTAGGGGACAATAATTTTTGGAAGCCTTATTTAGGATTGTGTTAATTTTGAAGACAAATTAACGTTTTTACGCACTTTTGAAAAAATTCACTTTTTATTTTCCACGGATTCATCCTTACTTGTGGGATATTCTCCTCCCCTACAGGAAGTGGCAAAGAGAGCACCCACAGCAGAGCTGTTTATATAGCTCACCCCTTAGCTCCACCCCTCAGTCATTTTCTTTTCCTACTCTAAGTAACTAGGAAGTGCAGAGCGAGTGTGGTGACAAAAATGTTAGTTTTTTATTTCTCAAGCAAAAGTTTGTTATTTTAAATGGTGCCGGTGGGTACTATTTACTCTTTGGCAGAAAAGAGATGAAGATTTCTGCAAGGAGGATTATGATCTTAGCACTTTGTAACTAAGATCCACTGCTGTTCTCACAAGGGCTGAAGAGTACAGGAAAACTTCAGTTGGGGGAATGGTTTGCAGGCTAAGCTGCAAATGAGGTATGTTTCAGGATATATTTTTCTAGACAGACTGTGTTTATTCTAGAAAAGGCTGGCAATATCCCCATGAGGGAAGGGTAAGCTGTATTCAGACACTTCAATAGGAATTTCAGCTTGCTTGAAGGGCTCATTTGTTACAGGTGACACTGTTAGGAAAAAACGTTTTTGTTTGTTCAGTAAATGATGCAATTATAACGTTTTTTGAAGGGACTAAAGGGGTCATTGTGGCTTGTGTTAGGGTTTTTTAACCCACATGGTTAATTAAGAGACACTCAGGTGTTTTTCTAATAGGCCTCAAAACATTGAGTGAGGTGGGAGGGGTCTATTTTCGCGCCTCAGTTGCGCAGTTTCTTTTCCTTAGAGACATTCAACTGCTTCTCTAGAGGTTCCTGCTGTGTTTGAGGGCTGTAAAGGAGGTTTTTTTCCCCACAAATTGTTCTGAAGGGCAGGTAGGCGCCACAGCAGAACTGTGGCAAGGTGCTGAAAGTCTTTTTCAATCCGGTTTTGCCATTAAGGGGTTAATTGTTTATTTGCATAGTTGTGCAAAGTTACTAAGGCTGTAAGATACTACTGTAAAAATTTCATTAAGTTTACTGCTTTTTTACACTGTTTTGCAGAACTAGCTTTTTTTCTCTTAAAGGCACAGTACGTTTTATTTCTAAGTGTTATTTACTTTGATTACCATGTTTTCCAAGCTTGCATTACTAGCCTGTTTAACATGTCTGACACCAAGGAAAATCCTTGTTCAATATATTTGGAAGCCATTGTGGAACCCCCTCTTAGAATGTGTCCCAATTGTACTGATATGTCTATATAAATTATAAAGAACATATATCCGCACTTAAAAATAGGGCAATAGATGATTCTCAGTCAGAAGTAAATGAGGGTTCGCCATCTAGCTCTCCCCAAGTGTCACAACCAGTAACGCCCGCACAAGTGTCACATTCATTTACTTTACAAGACATGGCCACAGTTCTGAATACATCCCTCACTGAGGTTTTATCCAAACTGCCTGGTTTGCAAGGAAAGCGGGACAGCTCTGGGTTAAGGAAAAATGCTGAGCTGTCTCACGCTTTAGTAGCCGTATCTGATATGCCCTCACAATGCTCTGAAGGGGCGAGGGATTTGTTATCTGATGGAGAAATGTCTGATTCAGGAAAGACGCTTCCTCAGACATATTCTGATATGACAGCCTTTAAATTTAAGCTTGAACACCTCCGCTTATTGCTTAGGGAGGTATTAGCAGCTCTAGATGATTGTGACCCTATAGTGGTCCCAGAGAAATTGTGTAAAATGGATAGATACTTAGAGGTTCCTGTTTACACTGATGTTTTTCCAGTCCCTAAAAGGATTGTGAATATTATTGCTAAGGAGTGGGATAGACCAGGTATTCCGTTCACTCCCCCTCCTGTTTTTAAGAAAATGTTTCCCATATCTGACACCATGGGGGACTCATGGCAGACAGTTCCTAAGGTGGAGGGAGCTATTTCTACTCTAAGTGTACAACTATACCTATCAAGGACAGTTGTGTTTTCAAAGATCCTATGGATAAAAAATTAGAGGGTCTCCTGAAGAAAATCTTTGTTCATCATGGTTTTTCTCTCCAACCTATTGCGTGCATTGTTCCTGTAACGACTGCAGCTGCTTTCTGGTTTGAGGCTCTAGAAGAGGCTCTTCAAATGGAGACTCCATTAGAGGAAATTATGGACAGAATTAACGCCCTTAAGTTGGCTAATTCTTTTATTACAGATGCCGCTTTTCAGCTGGCTAAATTAGCGGCAAAGAATTCAGGTTTTGCCATTTTAGCACGCAGGGCGTTATGGCTTAAGTCCTGGTCTGCTGATGTGTCATCTAAATCTAAACTTTTGAACATTCCTTTCAAAGGTAAGACCCTATTCGGGCCTGAACTGAAAGAGATTATTTCAGACATCACTGGAGGGAAAGGTCGTGCCCTCCCTCAGGATAGATCAACTAAGATGAGGACCAAACAAAATAATTTTCGTTCCTTTTGGAATTTCAAGAGTGGTCCCGCTTCAGCTTCCTCTTCTGCATAGCAAGAGGGGAATTTTGCCCAATCCAAGTCAGTCTGGAGACCTAACCAGGCTTGGAACAAGGGTAAACAGGCCAAGAAGCCTGCAGCTGCCTCTATGACAGCATGAAAGGGTAGGCCCCGATCAGGGACCGGATCTAATAGGGGGCAGACTCTCTCTCTCTCTTCGCTCAGGCTTGGGCGAGAGATGATCAGGATCCCTGGGCTTTAGAAATTGTGTCCCAGGGATATCTTCTGGAATTCAAGGGCTCCCTTCCAAGGGGGAGATTTCACATTTCTCGATTGTCTGAAAACCAGACAAAGAGAGAGGCGTTCTTACGCTGTGTAAGAATGCTCAAACAGTGGGATGGGGATTATGCAGATTTATCTCCTCAACTGCATCTGGACCAGGAGACCAGAGATTCTCTTCTCTGGTGGTTGTCTCAGGACCACCTGTCTCAGGGAATGTGTTTCCGCAGGCCAGAGTGGCTCATAGTAACGACAGATGACAGCCTGCTAGGCTGGGGTGCAGTCTGGAACTCCCTGAAAACATGGGGCTTATGGTCTCGGGAGGAAGCTCTCCTTCCGATAAACATTCTAGAACTGAGAGTGCTATTCAGTGCACTTCAGGCGTGGCCTCAGCTTGCTGCGGCCAAATTCATCAGGTTTGTTAGACATCATCACGACTGTAGCTTATATCAATCATCAGGGAGGAACAAGGAGTTCTCTAGCGATGATGGAGGTAACCAAGATAATCCGGTGGGCAGAGGATCACTCTTGCCATCTCTCAGCAATCCACATCCCAGGAGTAGAGAACTGGGAGGCGGATTTTCTAAGTCGTCAGACTTTTCATCCGGGGGAGTGGGAACTCCATCCGGAGGTATTTGCCCAGCTGATTCAGCTATGGGGCACACCAGAATTGGATCTGATGGTGTCTCGTCAGAATGCCAAACTTCCTCGTTATGGGTCCAGGTCCCGGGATCCCAAGGCGGTACTGATAGATGCTCTAGCAGTGCCTTGGTCCTTTAATCTGGCCTATGTATTTCCACTGTTTCCTCTCCTCCCACGTCTGGTTGCCAGAAACAAGCAGGAGAGAGCTTTGGTAATTCTGATAGCACTTGCATGGCCACGCAGGACTTGGAATGCAGACCTAGTGGACGTGTCCTCGGTTCCACCATGGACTCTGCCAATGAGGTGGGACCTTCTAATCCAAGGTCCGTTCGCGCATCCAAATCTAATTTCTCTGTGTCTGACTGCTTGGAGATTGATCGCATGATTTTATCAAAGCGTGGTTTCTTTGAATCGGTCATTGATACCCTGATTCAGGCTAGAAAGCCTGTCACCAGGAAGATCTATCATAAGATTTGGCGCAAATATCTTTATTGGTGTGAATCCAAAGGTTACTCGTGGAGTAAGATTAGGATTCCTAGAATATTGTCTTTTCTCCAAGAAGGTTTGGAGAAGGGATTATCTGCTAGTTCCCTAAAAGGACAAATATCTGCTTTGTCTATTCTACTTCACAAACGTCTGGCAGATGTCCCAGGCGTTAAAGCATTTAGTCAGGCTTTGGTCAGAATCAAGCCTGTATTTAAACCTGTTGCTCCACCATGGAGCCTAAACTTAGTTCTTAAAGTTCTTCAAGGGGTTCCGTTTGAACCTATGCATTCCATAGATATTAAGCTTCTATCTTGGAAAGTTTTGTTTTTAGTAGCTATCTCTTCGGCTCGAAGAGTTTGAGCTATCTGCTTTACAATGTGATTCCCCTTACCTTGTTTTCCATGCAGATAAGGTGGTTTTACGTACCAAACCTGGGTTTCTTCCTTGTTTCTAATAAGAATATCAATCAAGAGATTGTGGTTCCTTCTTTGTGTCCTAATCCTTCATATAAGAAGGAACGTCTATTACACAATCTTGATGTGGTTCGTACTTTAAAGTTCTACTTACAAGCAACTAGAGTTTTCCGTCAAACATCTTCTTTGTTGTTTATTCTGGTAAACGGAGAGGTCAAAGGGCTACGGCTAACTCTCTTTCCTTTTGGCTGAAAAGCATCATCCGTTTGGCCTATGAGAATGCTGGACAGCAGCCTCCTGAAAGAATTACTGCTCATTCTACTAGAGCTGTGGCTTCCACATGGGCTTTTAAAAATGAGGCTTCTGTTGAACAGATTTGTAAGGCGGCGACTTGGTCTTCGCTTCATACTTTTTCCAAATTTTTATAAATTCAATACTTTTGCTTCTTCGGAGGCTATTTTTGGGAGAAAGGTTCTACAAGCAGTGGTGCCTTCCTTTTAAGGTCCCTGTCTTGTCCCTCCCTTCATCCGTGTCCTAAAGCTTTGAAATTGGTATTCCACAAGTAAGGATGAATCCTTGGACTCGATACATCTTACAAGAGAAAACATAATTTATGCTTACCTGATAAATTTATTTCTCTTGTGATGTATCGAGTCCACGGCCCGCCCTGTTTTTTAAGACAGGCATATATATTTTTATTTTAAAACTTTCAGTCACCACTGCACCCTATGGTTTCTCCTTTTTCTTCCTAGCCTTCAGTCGAATGACTGGGGGGTGGAGCTAAGGGGGGAGCTATATAGACAGCTCTGCTGTAGGTGCTCTCTTTGCCACTTCCTGTAGGGAAGGAGAATATCCCACAAGTAAGGATGAATCCGTGGACGTGATACATCACAAGAGAAATAAATTTATCAGGTAAGCATACATTGTTTTTTAAAGGCACAGTACAAGTTTTTTTCAAAAAAGGTTTAAAGCATTTATTAAAGTGTTTAAACTTGGTTGGTTTTTATTGGTCTGTTCAGCATGTCTGACATTGAGGAATCTCAGTGTTCTATGTGTTTAGATGCCATTGTGGAAACCCCTCTTACATTGTGTACCTCTTGTACTGAAAGGGCCTTACACTGTAAAGAGCATATTCTAAGTAAAGATAGTATGTCTAAGGATGAGTTTCAGTTTGAAGAAAATCAGGATATACCATCCAATTCTCCCCAAGTGTCACAACCTTTGACGCCCACACAAGCGATGCCAAGTACATCTAGTGTGTCTAATTCCTTTATCTGCAGGAAATTGCTGCAGTTATGTCAACTGCCCTTACAGAGGTATTATCTAAATTACCAGTGTTGCAGGGTAAACGCAGTAGGTCAAGTATTAATGTAAATACTCAATCCTTTGATGCTTTATTAGCTATTTCCGATGTACCCTCACAGTGTTCTGAGTTGCGGGTCAGGGAATTGCTGTCTGAGGGAGAAATTTCAGACTCAGGAAATGTATTACCAAAGACAGATTCGGACACTATGTCCTTTAAATTTATGCTTGAACACCTCCGCCTGTTACTTCAAGAGGTTTTAGCGACTCTGGATGATTGTGACCTTATTGTAATACCACCAGAGAACAGGAAACTTCCCAGGTATCTGTCCACGTCCAGGAATCCTCAGGCGGAAGCAGTGGATGCGTTGACACTTCCTTGGAGTTATCAACCTGCTTATATCTTTCTGCCTCTAGTTTTTCTTCCAAGAGTGATTTCCAAAATCATAATGGAGCATGCGTTTGTACTGCTGGTGGCTCCAGCATGGCCACACAGGTTTTGGTATGCGGATCTTGTTCGGGTGTCCAGTTACCAACCTTGGCCACTTCCATTAAGGCTAGACCTTCTGTCTCAAGGCCCTTTTTTCCATCAGGATCTCAAATCATTAAATTTGAAGGTATGGAGATTGAACGCTTAGTCAGAGGTTTCTCTGGCTCAGTGATTAATACTATGTTGCAGGCTCGTAAATCTGTGTCTAGAAAGATTTATTGAGTTTGGAAGTCTTACATTTCATGGTGTTCTTCCCATAAATTCTCTTGGCATTCTTTTAGAATTCCTAGAATTTTACAGTTTCTTCAGGATGGTTTAGATAAGTGTTTGTCTGCAAGTTCCTTAAAAGGACAAATCTCAGCTCTGTTCTGTTTTACAGAAAAATTGCTAATCTTCCTGATATTCATTGTTTTGTACAGGCTTTGGTTCGTAGTAAGCTTGTCATTAAATCAATCTCTCCTCCTTGGAGTCTTAATTTGGTTTTGAAAGCTTTACAGGCTCCTCCGTTTGAGCCTATGCATTCTCTGGACATTAAATTACTTTCTTGGAAAGTATTGTTCCTTTTGGCCATCTCTTCTGCTAGAAGAGTTTCTGAATTATCTGCTCTTTCTTGTGAGTCTACTTTTCTGATTTTTCATCTGGATAAGGCGGTCTTGCGGACTTCATTTAAATTTTTACCTAAGGTTGTGAATTCCAACAACATTAGTAGATAAATTGTTGTCCCTTCGTTGTGTCCTAATCCTAAGAATTCTCTGGAGAGATTTTTACATTCTTTGGATGTGGAAAGAGCTTTGAAATATTATGTTGAAGCTACTAAATTTTTCAGAAAGACTTCTAGTCTATTTGTTATCTTTTCTGGCTCTAAGAAAGGTCAGAAGGCTTCTGCCATTTCTTTGGCATCTTGGTTAAAGCTTTTGATTCATCATGCTTATTTGGAGTCTGGTAAATCCCCTCCCAGGCTGTAGGACTACCATTGTAGATTTCAGTATTTCAAGAAGTTCTGCTTAATGGTCAAGCAGCTAGATATGTTAGTTACAGTAAATTACACATTACTATAGGTAAAATAACATTTCCATATTATAGATCTAATTTCTAGTTTTTGTTGCATCCCTAAAACACATTTCGATGTACTTCTTGCTTAATTTTTGCCCTCTTTACAGACCAAATATTAACATGTATTTCATTATTTTGCAATCCATCAACGGATGCTATAGCGGAGGTGGAGAGTGCATATATTTTCTCTTTTGGAGCAGACAAAATATGTGCTAGGGA
Organism: Bombina bombina; assembly: GCF_027579735.1. Taxonomy (NCBI): domain Eukaryota; kingdom Metazoa; phylum Chordata; class Amphibia; order Anura; family Bombinatoridae; genus Bombina; species Bombina bombina. Next base: position 149,157,783 of record NC_069504.1, read on the forward strand.
TGTTTCCTCTAGGTGTGGTTATGGAAAATATGTATTGACAGTTAGTCGTATGTTGGAGGGTGTTTAAAGTTTGCAGTGCCCTAATGTTCATATGAAATTGCTTACAGAATAGTCAGGGCGTTTCTACTTCTACATTCTATTCAATATTTTAAAATTCTTCTTAGAATTAAAGGGGCGTGAAACCTGACCGTTTTCGTTCGACACAGAGCATACAATTTAAACTACTGTTATCAGATTGCAATGCATCTTATCAACTTCAACTATCAGCTCAACCAGTGCTGATTTCACACTTTGCTTTACTGTGATCTCATGAGATTTCTCCGAAATCATATGAGATTTCATAATAAACTTCCTTTATCTGAGGAGGGAAATAACATGTGTGCTTGCACATGACAGATACACACTCCCTTGTAAGTCCCAAGACTAGTTTCCTGATTGGTTGCTTAAAGTCCCTTTACAATAGGATGTGACTGCTGAGGAAATTTTGGGTAAAATATCAATTTGTTTACATGTTCAAGTGATATTTTCTAACCTATATCATTAAATGCCCTTGTGGGCGGAGTTATATCGGAGCGACCACTAGGATGGTCTGAGAGAGGATATGTGAGCACAGGTCTGATATTAGGAACAATAAAATAAACAATCCAGTAGTAGAACACTTCATTCAGGCAGGTCACAATATCTGCCAACTTAGGTTTCAGATCATAGATCACATTATTATACCCAGAAGGGGAGGGGACAGGGAATTGTACCTGACGCAGAGGGAGGTGTTTCGGATTACAATTTGGAGACTCTGTATCTAATTGGAATGAATAAAGAATATGACCTTTTCGGCCTTCCTTTGATCCACGTCTGCTTTGGGTTACGATTGAGATAAGTGTTGAATTGATATTATGTATTTTGTACTTTTTGTGTTTAAATGTATAACATTGTATATGATATGTAGTTGTTTTTATATATATATATATATATATATATATATATATATATATATATATATATATATATATATGCACTTTTGTATTACTGTCACTAGATGGCGCATCCTCTATATTTGCAAGGTAGAATTTAAATAGCAGCTATAATTTATTAATCAATGGGTTAATTAGGAGTTGTAACCTTCACCTCTTTATTAAGGTGTGTTACCTGCATTAATGTATTGACATGACTAAGGACTAGAGGTCCAAAATGTTGTCTTTCCTTTGATGTCTCAATAAAGATGGAAGCTTTTGCATAAGTAGTGAGTGCTGCTGTTTTCTTTGGACTGTGCTATATTATTGGGGATTTGGTGTGGAACCCCTACAGCTTGCACCACCCACTACCTCAGTGCTGTGCCGCATGGACTTTGTTTGTTCACTCCCTTGTACGTCCCAGGACTAGTTTCCTGATTGGTTGCTTAAAGTCCTATTACAATAGGATGTGACTGCTGAGGAAATTTTGGGTAAAATATCAATTTGTTAACATAGAGATGTTTAAGTGATATTTTCAAACCTGCATTTTACAACTATGCTGAATAATTTTAAAGTGCTTCAACATTTGGGTCTCATGTCACTTAAAAATTGTCCGTTATAAAAAAAAAACAACGGGCATGCACAAGCACAATGGTGTTACTTAGTTTTAGTGTTGAAAACACACAGCAAAAAAACTGCATTATAAGTAAGCGGAACACATCCTAGCAAGAAATGAGGAAGGTGAGTAAAAAGTATCTTGTCAGTCTAGCACAGGGTTCTTAAATCTTTTTTCCCAAGACCCAGTGCAATGATACCACATGCCTTTGAAACCTTATTTTTATGCTTGTTCTGAAAATTTCTGAAGTAATATACAACAAGATAGCTGCAATTTTTGGCAAAGTGAGTAAAATATGTGCATTATTCCTGATTGTAGTTAAAATTTAAAGTGTGTAAAAGGTAATAACTAACACACTCATACAGCACAATTGCCACCCACACTCTCATACTACACATACTCTCATACTACACATACCATACACACACAAGTGGCGGCCGAGTAAACATGGTGGGTCCCGTCCCGTGGTTTGAAGAACCCTGGTCTAGCAGAGTGTACCTGTTTGGAGATATCTGATAAAGGGATTGTGTCTGTGTGTACTGGCCTTAAACAACTTCAGCTTTGAGCCAGATGAGCATTACATTGCCTTGCATAGCCTTGTTCACTTAAACAACTAATTTTGAAACCAACGTTTTGAATTGTTTATTTTTTTTTTTTATTTCTTTTCAAAGATACGATGAGTCCATGAATTTCATCCTTACTTGTGGGATATCGCCTCCTGGTCAGCAGGAGGAGGCAAAGAGTACCACAGCAGAGCTGTATATATATATATATATAGCCCCTCCCTTCCCTCCCACTCCAGACATTCTCTTTGCCTGTGTTAGTGATAGGAAGAGGTATAGTGAGGTGTTCAATCAAGAGTTTATTATTTTTAAAATGGTGCCAGTGAGTGCTGTTTTATTTCAGGGTGTAGCCATATTCCTTGTCAGCCTCTAGAGTAGAGCTACAGGTGGCTTTTAAGCAATGGGAACTGGGGGGATTCACATTCTCTCTGGCCTCCCATACTATGTGCTGCCCTGCAGATGATGGTCTTAGCAGATATTATCTAAGACCCTGTTTGTTCCCACAGAATTACAGGAGGAGAAGAGGACCTCTGGATCGTGTGGGACAAGTCATGCTGTCGCTCAGCATAGAGGTAGGTGCAACTTTTTATTGTATGGGACACTCATTAACTCAGAGACGGCTGTGCCCATAGTCCTTTATTTGCTAGGGTTGCCCCCATTGCTGTTGCGCCACTTTAAATTCAGGGACTAGAAAAGATGTGTGAGACCTGAGTCATAACGGAGGAATAATTCATAAAGACTCCTACTGTGACTATTTTCTTTGTGTTCCGGTACTTTGGGCAGAACGCTGGGGATCCTATTAGAGGAGTTCTACTTATAGAGACTCCGATTTAGGGCTATGTGTTTTGTTTAATTCTTTGTTTTTGGGCTGCTTGTCTTTTCTTGTCTTTTTGTTTGACCGGGAGATTAACTTTTCTTTTGACGCCCACGAAGGGCGGGGTTTTTACTTTGCACACTTCTGGTGAGCTGCGCAGTGGTTTGTCTGACTCTGAATAAGACCTCATGGTGGTTCTTGATATATGGCTCAGACATATAACAGGCAGCAAAGTGTTCAATACGGAACGCTTGTTTATCGGATAAATACTGGATTTAAGCGAACTACAGCTCAGCAAGCAGCAGTCGGTGTCCAGTGGGGGCAGGCAGGCGCCTCAGCAGAGCTGTTGAGACTGATAGGTGCATTCCCATTATCTGTACATATCTATACATTTATGGTACATATCTATTCTTTTACGGTCAGTGTTTTTTTTGTGCAATAAAAATGTTCATGTTTATTTTTTAAAGGCACAAGTATGCTCACGGTTCAGAGAGTTTTATTTGACAGTTTCCATTTTCTTTCATGTAATTAGCAAGAGTCCATGAGCTAGTGACGTATGGGATATACATTCCTACCAGGAGGGGCAAAGTTTCCCAAACCTCAAAATGCCTATAAATACACCCCTCACCACACCCACAATTCAGTTTTACAAACTTTGCCTCCTATGGAGGTGGTGAAGTAAGTTTGTGCTAGATTCTACGTTGATATGCGCTCCGCAGCAAGTTGGAGCCCGGTTTTCCTCTCAGCGTGCAGTGAATGTCAGAGGGATGTGAGGAGAGTATTGCCTATTTGAATGCAGTGATCTCCTTCTACGGGGTCTATTTCATAGGTTCTCTGTTATCGGTCGTAGAGATTCATCTCTTACCTCCCTTTTCAGATCGACGATATACTCTTATTTATATACCATTACCTCTGCTGATTCTCGTTTCAGTACTGGTTTGGCTTTCTACAAACATGTAGATGAGTGTCCTGGGGTAAGTAAATCTTATTTTCTGTGACACTCTAAGCTATGGTTGGGCACTTTGTTTATAAAGTTCTAAATATATGTATTCAAACATTTATTTGCCTTGACTCAGAATGTTCAACATTCCTTATTTTCAGACAGTTTCATATTTGGGATAATGCATTTCAATTAATCATTTTTTCTTACCTTCAAAAATTTGACTCTTTTTTTCCCTGTGGGCTGTTAGGCTCGCGGGGGCTGAAAATGCTTCATTTTATTGCGTCATTCTTGGCGCGGACTTTTTTGACGCAAAAAATCTTTTCCGTTTCCGGCGTCATACGTGTCGCCGGAAGTTGCGTCATTTTTTTGACGTTATTTTGCGCCAAAAATGTCGGCGTTCCGGAAGTGGCGTCATTTTTGGCGCCAAAAGCATTTAGGCGCCAAATAATGTGGGCGTCTTATTTGGCACTAAAAAAATATGGGCGTCGCTTTTGTCTCCACATTATTTAAGTCTCATTTTTCATTGCTTCTGGTTACTAGAAGCTTGTTCTTTGGCATTTTTTCCCATTCCTGAAACTGTCATTTAAGGAATTTGATCAATTTTGCTTTATATGTTGTTTTTTCTCTTACATATTGCAAGATGTCTCACGTTGCATCTGAGTCAGAAGATACTTCAGGGAAATCGCTGTCTAGTGCTGGACCTACCAAAGCTAAGTGTATCTGCTGTAAACTTTTGGTAGCTATTCCTCCGGCTGTTGTTTGTATTAATTGTCATGACAAACTTGTTAATGCAGATAATATTTCCTTTAGTAAAGTACCATTGCCTGTTGCAGTTCCTTCAACATCTAAGGTGCAGAATGTTCCTGATAACATAAGAGATTTTGTTTCTGAATCCATCAAGAAGGCTATGTCTGTTATTTCTCCTTCTAGTAAACACAAAAAATCTTTTAAAACTTCTCTCCCTACAGATGAATTTTTAAATGAACATCATCATTCTGATTCTGATGATTCTTCTGGTTCAGAGGATTCTGTCTCAGAGATTGATGCTGATAAATCTTCATATTTATTTAAAATGGAATTTATTCGTTCTTTACTTAAAGAAGTACTAATTGCTTTAGAAATAGAGGATTCTGGTCCTCTTGATACTAATTCTAAACGTTTAGATAAGGTATTTAAATCTCCTGTGGTTATTCCAGAGGTTTTTCCTGTTCCTAATGCTATTTCTGAAGTAATTTCCAAAGAATGGGATAAATTGGGTAATTAATTTACTCCTTCTAAACGTTTTAAGCAATTATATCCTGTGCCGTCTGACAGATTAGAATTTTGGGACAAAATCCCTAGAGTTGATGGGGCTATTTCTACCCTTGCTAAACGTACTACTATTCCTACGTCAGATGGTACTTCGTTTAAGGATCCTTTAGATAGGAAAATTAAATCCTTTCTAAGAAAAGCTTATCTGTGTTCAGGTAATCTTCTTAGACCTGCTATATCATTGGCTGTTGCTGCAGCTTCAACTTTTTGGTTGGAAACTTTAGCGCAACAAGTAACAGATCATGATTCTCATAATATTATTATTCTTCTTCAGCATGCTAATAATTTTATCTGTGATGCCATTTTTGATATTATTAGAGTTGATGTCAGGTTTATGTCTCTAGCTATTTTAGCTAGAAGTGCTTTATGGCTTAAGACTTGGAATGCTGATATGGCTTCTAAATCAACTCTACTTTCCATTTCTTTCCAGGGTAACAAATTATTTGGTTCTCAGTTGGATTCTATTATCTCAACTGTTACTGGTGGGAAAGGAACTTTTTTACCACAGGATAAAAAATCTAAGGGTAAAAACAGGGCTAATAATCGTTTTCGTTCCTTTCGTTTCAACAAAGAACAAAAGCCTGATCCTTCATCCTCAGGAGCAGTTTCAGTTTGGAAACCATCTCCAGTCTGGAATAAATCCAAGCCTGCTAGAAAGGCAAAGCCTGCTTCTAAGTCCACATGAAGGTGCGGCCCTCATTCCAGCTCAGCTGGTAGGGGGCAGGTTACGTTTTTTCAAAGAAATTTGGTTCAATTCTGTTCACAATCTTTGGATTCAGAACATTGTTTCAGAAGGGTACAGAATTGGTTTCAAGATGAGACCTCCTGCAAAGAGATTTTTTCTTTCCCGTGTCCCAGTAAATCCAGTGAAAGCTCAAGCATTTCTGAATTGTGTTTCAGATCTAGAGTTGGCTGGAGTAATTATGCCAGTTCCAGTTCCGGAACAGGGGATGGGGTTTTATTCAAATCTCTTCATTGTACCAAAGAAGGAGAATTCCTTCAGACCAGTTCTGGATCTAAAAATATTGAATTGTTATGTAAGGATACCTACGTTCAAAATGGTAACTGTAAGGACTATCTTGCCTTTTGTTCAGCAAGGGCATTATATGTCCACAATAGATTTACAGGATGCATATCTGCATATTCCGATTCATCCAGATCATTATCAGTTCCTGAGATTCTCTTTTCTGGACAAGCATTACCAGTTTGTGGCTCTGCCGTTTGGCCTAGCTACAGCTCCAAGAATTTTTACAAAGGTTCTCGGTGCCCTTCTGTCTGTAATCAGAGAACAGGGTATTGTGGTATTTCCTTATTTGGACGATATCTTGGTACTTGCTCAGTCTTTACATTTAGCAGAATCTCATACGAATCGACTTGTGTTGTTTCTTCAAGATCATGGTTGGAGGATCAATTTACCAAAAAGTTCATTGATTCCTCAGACAAGGGTGACCTTTCTGGGTTTCCAGATAGATTCAGTGTCCATGACTGTCTTTAACAGACAAGAGACGTCTAAAATTGATTTCAGCTTGTCGAAACCTTCAGTCACAATCATTCCCTTCGGTAGCCTTATGCATGGAAATTCTAGGTCTTATGACTGCTGCATCGGACGCGATCCCCTTTGCTCGTTTTCACATGCGACCTCTTCAGCTCTGTATGCTGAATCAATGGTGCAAGGATTACACAAAGATATCTCAAATAATATCTTTAAAACCGATTGTACGACACTCTCTAACGTGGTGGACAGATCACCATCGTTTAATTCAGGGGGCTTCTTTTGTGCTTCCGACCTGGACTGTAATTTCAACAGATGCAAGTCTCATGGGTTGGGGAGCTGTGTGGGGATCTCTGACGGCACAAGGAGTTTGGGAATCTCAGGAGGTGAGATTACCGATCAATATTTTGGAACTTCGTGCAATTTTCAGAGCTCTTCAGTTTTGGCCTCTTCTGAAGAGAGAATCGTTCATTTGTTTTCAGACAGACAATGTCACAACTGTGGCATACATCAATCATCAAGGAGGGACTCACAGTCCTCTGGCTATGAAAGAAGTATCTCGAATTCTGGTTTGGGCGGAATCCAGCTCCTGTCTAATCTCTGCGGTTCATATCCCAGGTATAGACAATTGGGAAGCGGATTATCTCAGTCGCCAAACGTTGCATCCGGGCGAATGGTCTCTTCACCCAGAGGTATTTCTTCAGATTGTTCAAATGTGGGAACTTCCAGAAATAGATCTGATGGCGTCTCATCTAAACAAGAAACTTCCCAGGTATCTGTCCAGATCCCGGGATCCTCAGGCGGAGGCAGTGGATGCATTATCACTTCCTTGGAAGTATCATCCTGCCTATATCTTTCCGCCTCTAGTTCTTCTTCCAAAAGTAATCTCCAAGATTCTGAAGGAATGCTCGTTTGTTCTGCTGGTAGCTCCGGCATGGCCTCACAGGTTTTGGTATGCGGATCTGGTCCGGATGGCCTCTTGCCAACCGTGGACTCTTCCGTTAAGACCAGACCTTCTGTCGCAAGGTCCTTTTTTCCATCAGGATCTGAAATCCTTAAATTTAAAGGTATGGAGATTGAACGCTTGATTCTTGGTCAAAGAGGTTTCTCTGACTCTGTGATTAATACTATGTTACAGGCGCGTAAATCTGTATCTAGAGAGATATATTATAGAGTCTGGAAGACTTATATTTCTCATCATTTTTCTTGGCATTCTTTTAGAATACCGAGAATTTTACAGTTTCTTCAGGATGGTTTAGATAAGGGTTTGTCCGCAAGTTCCTTGAAAGGTCAAATCTCTGCTCTTTCTGTTCTTTTTCACAGAAAGATTGCTATTCTTCCTGATATTCATTGTTTTGTACATGCTTTGGTTCGTATAAAGCCTGTCATTAAGTCAATTTCTCCTCCTTGGAGTTTGAATTTGGTTCTGGGGGCTCTTCAAGCTCCTCCGTTTGAACCTATGCATTCATTGGACATTAAATTACTTTCTTGGAAAGTTTTGTTCCTTTTGGCAATCTCTTCTGCCAGAAGAGTTTCTGAATTATCTGCTCTTTCTTGTGAGTCTCCTTTTCTGATTTTTCATCAGGATAAGGCGGTGTTGCGAACTTCTTTTGATTTTTTACCTAAAGTTGTGAATTCCAACAACATTAGTAGAGAAATTGTGGTTCCTTCATTATGTCCTAATCCTAAGAATTCTAAGGAGAAATCGTTGCATTCTTTGGATGTTGTTAGAGCTTTGAAATATTATGTTGAAGCTACTAAGTCTTTCCGTAAGACTTCTAGTCTTTGTTATCTTTTCCGGTTCTAGAAAAGGCCAGAAAGCTTCTGCCATTTCTTTGGCATCTTGGTTGACATCTTTAATTCATCTTGCCTATGTTGAGTCGGGTAAAACTCCGCCTCAGAGGATTACAGCTCATTCTACTAGGTCAGTTTCTACTTCCTGGGCGTTTAGGAATGAAGCTTCGATTGATCAGATTTGCAAAGCAGCAACTTGGTCCTCTTTGCATACTTTTACTAAATTCTACCATTTTGATGTATTTTCTTCTTCTGAAGCAGTTTTTGGTAGAAAAGTACTTCAGGCAGCGGTTTCAGTTTGAATCTTCTGCTTATGTTTTTCATTAAACTTTATTTTGGGTGTGGATTATTTTCAGCAGGAATTGGCTGTCTTTATTTTATCCCTCCCTCTCTAGTGACTCTTGTGTGGAAAGATCCACATCTTGGGTAATCATTATCCCATACGTCACTAGCTCATGGACTCTTGCTAATTACATGAAAGAAAACATAATTTATGTAAGAACTTACCTGATAAATTAATTTCTTTCATATTAGCAAGAGTCCATGAGGCCCGCCCTTTTTTTGTGGTGGTTATGATTTTTGTATAAAGCACAATTATTCCAATTCCTTATTTTATATGCTTTTGCACTTTTTTATCACCCCACTTCTTGGCTATTCGTTAAACTGAATTGTGGGTGTGGTGAGGGGTGTATTTATAGGCATTTTGAGGTTTGGGAAACTTTGCCCCTCCTGGTAGGAATGTATATCCCATACGTCACTAGCTCATGGACTCTTGCTAATATGAAAGAAATGAATTTATCAGGTAAGTTCTTACATAAATTATGTTTTTGGACTGTTACGTTGCATTATTTCTGACTTATTAATTATCAGATTGTATATTTAAAGGCACGACCATGATTGTATTTGCTCTATCTTTTATCATGGAGGACCTTCTGAACAGTACATGTTCCATGTGTTTGAATGCCAATGTTGAACCTCCTGTTACCCTTTGTCCTTCTTGCATTGAGAGGGTTTACAGTTTAGAGAACAAATTTTTCTTGATAAAAAAATTGTCAAATGCAGATGTTTCTCAGGGTTCTACTGATGAGATTCAGAGTATAGTATACCGCAACTTTCTCCCCACGCGTCACAGCCCTTAACGCCCGCTCAAGCGGAGCCAAGTACCTCTGCAGCCTCTGCTGCAATTACTTTAAAGGACACAGCGTCTGTTTTATCATCCACTCTTTCTGAGGCGTTGTCTGCCTTTCCCGTATTTCAAGGCAAACGCAGAAGGAAGGAAGCTCACATAGTTAATACAGCTTCTGTTGCTTAGATATACCCTCACATAGCTTTGAATTGGAGGGTATGGAGGTCCTATCCAAAGGTGAACTTTCTGACTCTGGAAGTGTCTTGCCACTGACGGATTCAGAAGTGGTTTCCTTCAGGTTTAAACTTGAACACCTCCGCCTTTTATTAAGGGAGGTTTTGGTTACTCTGGACGACTGATTCAATTGTGGTTCCTCCAGAAAAATTGAGTAAGTTAGACAGATATCTAGAAGTCCCTTCTTATTCTGATGTTTTTCCAGTTCCTAAAAAAACTTCAGAAATAATTGCTAAAGAATGGGAGAGACCAGGTATTCCCTTTTTCCCTTCTCCTGTTTTTAAGAAAATGTATCTTATAGCTGACGCTATTAGGGACTCTTGGCAGATGGTCCCTAAGGTGGAAGGAGCTATTTCCACCTTGGCTAAACGTACTACTGTTCCTATCGAGGATAGTTGTGCTTTCAAGGACCCTATGGATAAGAAATTAGAGGGTCTTCTTAAGAAAATCTATGTTCATCAGGGGTTGCTATTGCAAGCGGCAGCCTGCATTGTTACGGTTACAAGTGCAGCTGCTTAATGGTTTAATGCTCTGGAAGAATCTCTTAAGACTGTGACTTCTTTAAAAGAGATACAAGATAGGATCTAAGCTCTTAAATTAGCTAATTAATTTATTACTGACGCTTCTCTGCAGATTACCAAATTGGCTGCTAAGAGTTCGGGGTTCTCCATCTTAGCACGCAGAGCCTTATGGTTGAAATCTTGGTCTGCAGATGTGTCTTCCAAGTCTATGGCTATTCCTTACAAGGGGAAGACCTTGTTCGGTCCTGACTTGAAGGAAATTATTTGACATCACGGGAGGCAAGGGCCATCTCCTCCCTCAGGATAAGAGATCCAAACAGAGAGGTCGGCAGAGTAATTTACCTTCCTTTCGAAATTTCAAGGGAATTCCCACTACCTCTTCCTCTGAACAGGAAGGGAACTATTCGCAAGCCAAGTCTACCTGGAGACCAAACCAGTCTTGGAACAAGGGTAAACAATCCAAGAAGCCTGCTGCCGCTCCAAAGTCAGCATGAAGGGTTGACCCCCCTGTCCGGGAACGGATCTAGTAGGGGGCAGACTGTCTTTCTTCATCCAGTCTTGGGTGAGAGATTTTCAGGATCCCTGGGCAATAGATATAGTGTCTCAGGGATACAAACTGGAATTCAAAAATTCTTCCCCCAGAGGAAGGTTTCTTCTTTCACGGTTATCTGTAGACCAGATAAAAAGAGAGGCGTTCTTACGCTGTGTAAGAGACCTCTCCTCCATGGGAGTAATCTGTCCCATTCCAATTCAGGGACAGAGGTTTTACTCAAATCTGTTTGTAGTTCCCAAAAAAGAGGGAACTTTCAGACCTATCTTAGATCTCAAGAGTCTAAACAAGTTTCTCAGAGTTCCATCTTTCAAGATGGAAACTATTTGTACCATTCTTCCATTGATCCAGGAGGGTCAATTTATAACGACAGTGGATCTAAAGGATGCATACCTTCATGTTCCCATCCACAGAGATCATTACAACTTCCTGAGATTTTCCTTTCTGGACAAACACTTTCAGTTCGTGGCTCTTCCTTTTGGTCTAGCCACAGCACCCAGAATTTTCACAAAGGTTCTGGGGTCTTTACTGGCGGTTCTAAGGCCGAGGAGCATTGCAGTGGCGCCTTATATGGACGATATACTGATCCAGGCGTCATCATTTCCACTAGCTAGGTCCCATACCGACATTTTGCTTTCCTTCCTAAGGACCCACGGGTGGAAGGTAAACCTGGAAAAGAGTTTAGTTCCTCAGACAAGGGTGCCCTTTCTGGGAACTGTAGTCGACTCTCTTTCAATTAAGATTTTTCTGACGGAGGTCAGAAAGTTAAAAATCCTGAATCATGTCGAGCCACTCAGTCCAATCTTCGTCCGTCAGTGGCTCAGTGCATGGAGGTAATCGGATTGATGGTGGCGGCAATGGACATTGTACCGTTTGCATGGTTTCATCTCAGACCTCTGCAATTGAGCATGCTCAGACAGTGGAATGGAGATTATACAGATCTGTCTCCTCTAATATATCTAGATCAGGAGACAAGGGATTGTCTTCTATGGTGGTTGTCACCGGATCATCTGTCCCAGGGGACATGCTTCCGCAGACCCTCCTGGGTAATAGTGACAACGGATACCAGTCTGTTAGGTTGGGGAGCAGTTTGGAACTCCCTAAGTGCTCAGGGTGTATGGACTCGGGCGGAGTTTCTACTTCCCATCAATATTCTGGAGATGAGAGCAATATTCAATGCTCTTCGGGATTGGCCTCAGTTGACTTTGGCCCAATTAATCAGATTTCAGTCGGACAACATAATGACGGTAGCTTACATCAATCATCAGGGAGGAACAAGGAGTTCCTTAGTGATACAGAAGTTGCCAAGATAATATAGTGGGCGGAGTCTCACTCTTGCCATCTGTCGGCGATCTACATTCCAGGGGTGGAAAACTGGGAGGCAGACTTTCTGAGCAGGCAGACATTTCATCCGGGAGAGTGGGAATTCCATCCGGAGATATTTTCCAACCTGATTCTCAGATGGGGCAGGCCGGAGTTGGATCTCATGGCATCTCGTCAGAATGCCAAGCTTTCGAGATAAGAGTCCAGTTCCAGGGATCCCCAGGTGGAGCTGATAGATGCCCTGGCATTGCCTTAGTCTTTCAGCCCAGCTTATGTATTTCCTCCGTTTGCTCGAGTCAAACAGGAGAGGGCGTCAGTAATCCTCATCACCCCTGTGTGACCTCGCAGGATTTGGTATGCAGATCTGGTGGACATGTCATCTCAGCCACCGTGGAAGCTACCATTGAGGAAAGGTCCCTTTCGTCATCCGAATCTAGTTTCTCTGCAACTGACTGCCTGGAGATTGAACGCTTAATTTTATCTAAGCGAGGTTTTTCTGATTCGGTTATAGATACTTTAATTCAGGCACGTAAGCCTGAAGGAAGATTTACCATAAGATATGGCGTAAATATCTTTATTGGTGTGATTCCAGGGGCTACTCATGGAGTAGGATTCGTATTCCCAGGATTTTGTCCTTTCTCCAAGAAGGATTGGAGAAGGGGATGTCAGCAAGTTCCTTAAAGGGACAGTCAACCATAGAATTGTTATTGTTTTAAAAGATAGATAATCCCTTTATTACTCATTCCCCAGTTTTGCATAACCAACACAGTTATATTAATGTACTTTTTACCTTTGTGATTACCTTGTATTTAGGAACCTTCTTCCAGCCCCCTGATCACATGACTGTGACTGTTTATTATCTATTGTCTTAAATTTAGCAGTGTGTTGTGCTAGATCTTAAATAACTTTCTGTGCCTGAACACAGTGTTATCTATATAGCCCACGTGTACTTTCTGTCTCTTTGTGTTGAAAAGAGATTTAAAAAGAATGTGATAAGAGGCAGCCCTCAAAGGCTTAGAAATTAGCATATGAGCCTTCTTATGTTTAGTTTAAATACCAAGAGAAAAAAGCAAATTTGATGATAAAAGTAAATTGGAAAGTCAATTAAAATTAAAAGTCCTATCTGAATAATGAAAGTTTAATTTATACTTGACTGTCCCTTTAAAGGGACAGATTTCTGCTTTATCTATTTTGTTACACAAGCGTCTGGCAAGTGTTCCAGATGTACAATCTTTTTGTCAAGCTCTGACTAGAATCAGGCCTGTATTTAGACCTATTGCTCCTCCTTGGAGTTTAAATTTAGTTCTTAGAGTTCTTCAAGGGGTTCCGTTTGAACCTATGCATTCCATAGATATGAAGTTATTATCTTGGAACGTTTTATTTCTGGTTGCTATTTCCTCTGCTCGCAGAGTATCTGAGCTTTCGGCATTGCAATTTGATTCTCCTTATCTTATTTTCCATGCGGATAAGGTGGTGTTACGTACTAAACCTGGTTTTTCTTACATTGGTGTGTCCGGTCCACGGCTTCATCCTTACTTGTGGGATATTCTCAATCCCCACAGGAAGTGGCAAAGAGAGCACACAGCAGAGCTGTCCATATAGCTCCCCTCAGGCTCCGCCCCCCCCAGTCATTCTCTTTGCCGCTGTAAACAAGTAGCATCTCCAAGGGGGTGGTAAAGAGTTTGTGGTGTTAGATTGTAGTTTTTATTTCTTCTATCAAAAGTTTATTTTAAAATAGTGCCGGCTTGTACTATTTACTCTGAAGCAGAAAATGATGAAGATTTCTGCTGAGAGGACTATGATTTTAGCATCAGTAACTAAAATCCATTGCTGTTCCCACGCAGGACTGTTGAATACAGGAGAACTTCAGTTGGGGGAACAATTTGCAGGCTTAACTGCTTCAGGTATGATCAGTCATTTTTCTAACAAAACCCAGTAATGCTAGAAGACTGTCAGGAATCCCCATAGGGGAAGGTAAGCCATGTTTCTTAGACTATGTATAAAATGATGGCTTAAATAAAGGGCTTAGTTGCTGGTTGACACGATTTTGGGCTTAATCGATTGCTTTTTAGCATATTTTATTTATAGATAAGGTGTTTTTGTGACTTATAAAAACGCTTATGGGGTTTTTTATTCGCCTGGCATTTGATTAGACTCCTAATCTTCCTCAAAGGCCCCAGCACTCTGTAATGAAGAGGGAGGAGGCCTCATTTTAGCGCCTCAGTTGCGCAGTTGTTTTTGACAAGACAGTTCATGCAGCCTCACGTGTGGTGTCCAGAGACTTCAGAGGGACTTCAAACAGGCTTATTTCTCCTTCAAATAATCCCTAAGGAAGGTAAAAGCCACAGCAGAAGCTGTGGCATATAGTACTGTAGTGTGTTTAACCGGTCAAATTCTGTTTTTAGCTCCGTTTTGGACATTAAGGGGTTAATTGAGCTGAAAATTTGTGTGCAATCTTTTCAAAGCATTAGGATAATGTGGTGAAAATTTCATTAAAATCGGGATGTTTCCTTGATAGTTTTTTGATGTTTTGGTAATAAAGTGTGCACTTTTTTTATTATTTAAAGACACAGTAACGTTTTTTTCAAAAGTATTTTTTTTTTGCATTTCAGTACTGTCTAAAGTCTGTCAAACATGTCTGAGCCTTCAGATAGCGCTTGTTCTTTGTTTAAAAGCCATGGCGGTACCCCCATTGAATTTATGTTTGAAGTGTGCTATAGCGTCCAAGCAGTTTAAGGACCATACAATGACACTTAAAAATGTAGCCCAAGATGTATCTTTAGCTGAAGGTAACGAGGAGAGTATTTTATCTTCCCCTTCTGTGTCAACACCAGTTATGCCCGCGCAGGCGATGCCCAGCACATCTAGTGCATCGATCCCTGTTACTTTGCAACGATTAGCAGCAGTAATGGATAATTCTCTCGCAGCTTTTTTATCCAAACTGCCAGCATTTCCAAGAAAGCGTGACAGCTCAGTTTTAAATACAGAAAATGAGCAATCAGACGCAGCGGATAATTTATCTGTAGTGCCCTCACATCAATCTGAATTGGCGGTGAGGGAGGGCCTGTCTGAGGGAGAAATTTCTGACTCAGGAAAAGTTTCTCAACAGGCAGAGCCAGATACTATAGCATTTAAATTTAAGCTAGAACACCTCCGCGCCCAGCTTAAGGAGGTGTTAGCTACGCTAGATGATTGTGACCCCTTGGTGGTCCCAGAAAAATTGTGTAAAATGGACAAATTCTTAGAGGTCCCGGTACACACTGATGCGTTTCCGATACCTAAGAGGGTGGCGGATATTGTGACTAGGGAGTGGGAGAGACCAGGTGTACCTTTTGTTCCCCCCCCTATATTTTAGAAAATGTTCCCCATTGTTGACCCCAGAAGGGACGCGTGGCAGGCGGTCCCTAAGGTGGAGGGGGCAGTTTCAAGACTAAGCGCACGACTATACCGATAGAAGACAGTTGCGCTTTCAAAGATCCTATGGATAAAAAATTGGAAGGTTTGCTTAAGAAAATATTTGTTCAACAAGGTTTTCTTCTTCAACCAATTTCTTGCATTATTCCTGTAACCACTGCAGCGGCTTTTTGGTTTGAGGAACTAGAAAACTCCCTACAGAGGGAGACCCCTTATGATGAGGTTATGGACAGAATTCACGCCCTGAAGTTGGCTAATTCTTTCATTACAGATGCCGCTCTTCAGTTAGCTAAATTAGCGGCGAAAAATTCTGGTTTTGCAATCGTGGCACGCAGGGCGCTTTGACTAAAATCTTGGTCGGCGGATGTGTCGTCCAAAACAAAATTGCTTAATATTCCTTTCAAGGGTAAGACCCTATTCGGGCCAGAGTTGAAAGAGATTATTTCTGATATCACTGGAGGAAAGGGCCATGCCCTTCCACAAGATAGACCTTTCAAGGCTTAAAATAAGTCTAAAAGTTCCTTTTGCAATTTCAGGAACGGACCCGCTTCTACCTCTACAGCCACTAAGCAAGAGGTTAACGCTTCCCAGTCCAAACCTGCATGGAAACCCATGCAAGGCTGGAACAAGGGTAAACAGGCCAAGAAGCCTGCTGCTGCTACCAAGACAGCATGAAAGGGTAGCCCCCGATCCGGGACCGGATCTAGTAGGGGGCAGACTCTCTCTCTTTGCTCAGGCCTGGGCAAGAGATGTTCTGGATCCCTGGGTGTTAGAAATTGTCTCTCAGGGGTACCTTCTGGAATTCAAGGACCTTCCTCCAAGGGGAAGGTTCCACATGTCTCGCTTGTCTTTAGACCAGACAAAGAGACAGGCATTCTTACGTTGCGTAGAAGATCTTCTAAAGATGGGAGTAATACACCCAGTCCCAACTGCAGATCGAGGATGGGGTTTTTACTCAAACTTGTTTGTAGTTCCCAAAAAGGAAGGAACTTTCAGGCCAATTCTGGACTTAAAAATCCTAAACAAATTTCTCAGAGTTCCATCATTCAAGATGGAGACTATCCGGACAATCTTACCGATGATCCAGGAGGGTCAATATATGACTACCGTGGATTTAAAGGATGCGTACATGCATATTCCTATCCACAAGGATCACCATCAGTTCCTAAGGTTCGCCTTCATGGACAAGCATTATCAGTTTGTGGCTCTTCCCTTCGGGTTGGCCACCGCTCCAAGAATTTTCACAAAGGTGCTAGGGTCCCTTCTAGCAGTTCTAAGACCGCGGGGCATTGCAGTAGCACTTTACCTAGACGATATCTTAATACAAGCGTCGTCTGTTCACAGAGCAAAGTCGCATACAGACATTGTTTTGGCCTTTCTAAGATCTCACGGGTGGAGGGTGAACGTAGAAAAAAAAGTTCTCTGTCCCCGGTCACAAGGGTTCCCTTCCTGGGAACAATAATAGACTCGGTAGAAATGAAAATCTTTCTGACGGAGGTCAGGAAGTTAAAACTTTCGAATTCCTGTCGAGTTCTTCATGCCAATCCTCAGCCTTCTGTGGCTCGGTGCATGGAGGTAATCGGTCTAATGGTTGCCGCAATGGACGTAGTCCCCTTTGCCAGAATTCATTTGAGACCACTGCAACTGTGCATGCTCAAACAGTGGAATGGGGATTATGCAGATTTGTCTCCCCAGATACAAATGGACCAGAAAACCAGAGAATCGCTCCTCTGGTGGTTGTCTCAGGATCACCTGTCTCAGGGAATGAGTTTCCGCAGACCGGAGTGGATCATTGTCACGACCGACGCCAGTCTCTTAGGCTGGGGTGCGGTCTGGAACTCCCTGAAAGCTCAGGGTCTATGGTCTCGGGAGGAATCTCTTCTCCCGATAAACATTTTAGAATTGAGAGCGATATTCAATGCGCTCCAAGCCTGGCCTCAGCTGGCGGAGGCCAAATTCATCAGATTTCAGTCGGACAACATCACGACTGTAGCGTACATCAATCATCAGGGAGGAACAAAGAGTTCCCTGGCGATGAGGGAGGTATCCAAGATCATCAAATGGGCGGAGGATCACTCCTGCCATCTATCTGCAATCCACATCCCAGGAGTAGACAACTGGGAGGCGGATTATCTGAGTCTTCAGAATTTTCATCCGGGGGAGTGGGAATTCCACCCGGAGGTTTTTGTTCAACTAACCCAACTATGGGGTTTTCCAGAACTGGACCTGATGGCGTCCTGCCAGAACTCAAAAGTTCCCCTTTACGGGTCCAGGTCCAGGGATCCCAAGGCGACATTGATAGATGCTCTAGTGGCGCCTTGGTCATTCAATCTGGCTTATGTCTTTCCACCGTTTCCTCTTCTCCCTCGGCTAGTAGCCAGAATCAAACAGGAGAAGGCTTCGGTAATTCTGATAGCTCCTGCGTGGCCACGCAGGACTTGGTATGCAGACCTGGTGGATATGTCATCGGCTCCACCATGGAAGCTACCTTTGAGGCAGGACCATCTAATCCAAGGTCCATTCAAACATCCAAACCTAGTTTCTCTGCAACTGACTGCTTGGAGATTGAACGCTTAATTCTAGCTAAGCATGGGTTCTCTGAATCAGTTATAGATACTCTGATCCAGGCTGGAAAGCCTGTTACTAGGAAAATTTATCTTAAGATATGGCGAAAATATCTTTGTTGGTGCGAATCCAAGGGTTACTCGTGGAGTAAGATTAGGATTCCAAGGTTGTTATCTTTCCTCCAAGAAGGATTGGAGAAAGGATTGTCAGCTAGTTTGTTGAAAGGACAGATATCTGCTCTGTCTATTCTGTTGCATAAGCGTCTGGCAGCTGTGCCAGATGTGCAGGCGTTTGTACAGGCCTTAGTTAGGATCAAACCTGTTTACAGACCTGTGGCTCCTCCATGGAGTCTAAATTTAGTTCTTTCAGTTCTTCAAGGGGTTCCGTTTGAACCTCTACATTCCTTAGATATTAAGTTACTATCTTGGAAAGTTTTATTT
This sequence comes from Bombina bombina, assembly GCF_027579735.1. NCBI lineage: Eukaryota > Metazoa > Chordata > Amphibia > Anura > Bombinatoridae > Bombina > Bombina bombina. Next base: position 149,176,439 of record NC_069504.1, read on the forward strand.
TTGGTTGCTATTTCTTCTGCTCGAAGAGTTTCTGAATTGTCTGCTTTGCAGTGTACCTCACCCTATCTGGTGTTCCATACAGATAAGGTTGTTTTGCGTACCAAGCCTGGTTTTCTTCCAAAGGTGTTTTCCAATAAGAATATTAACCAGGAAATAACTGTTCCTTCTCTGTGTCCTAATCCAGTTTCAAAAAAGGAACGTCAGTTACACAATATAGATGTGGTTCGTGCTTTAAAATTCTATTTAGAAGCAACAAAAGATTTCAGACAAACATCATCCTTGTTTGTCGTTTATTCTGGTAAGAGGAGAGGTCAGAAAGCAACTGCTACCGCTTTCCTTCTGGCTGAAAAGCATCATCCGATTGGCTTATGAGACTGCCGGGCGGCAGCCTCCTGAACGAATTACAGCTCACTCCACTAGAGCTGTGGCTTCCACATGGGCTTTCAAGAACGAGGCTTCTGTTGAACAGATTTGTAAGGCAGCGACTTGGTCTTCACTGCATACATTTGCCAAATTTTACAAATTCGATACTTATGCTTCTTCGGAGGCTATTTTTGGGAGAAAGGTTTTGCAAGCAGTGGTGCCTTCCGTTTCAGTTACCTGACTGTTTCCCTCCCTTCATCCATGTCCTAAAGCTTTGGTATTGGTTCCCACAAGTAAGGATGAAGCCGTGGACCAGACACACCAATGTAAGAGAAAACAGAATTTATGCTTACCTGATAAATTTATTTCTCTTACGGTGTGTCCGGTCCACGGCCCACCCTTGCGATTTAGTCAGGTCTAAATTTATTTTTGTAAACTACAGTCACCACTGCACCCTATGGTTCTCCTTTTTCTTCTAACCGTCGGTCGAATGACTGGGGGGCGGAGCCTGAGGGGAGCTATATGGACAGCTCTGCTGTGTGCTCTCTTTGCCACTTCCTGTGGGGATTGAGAATATCCCACAAGTAAGGATGAAGCTGTGTACCGGACACACCGTAAGAGAAATAAATTTATCAGGTAAGCATAAATTCTGTTTTTCTTCCTAAGGTTGTTTCAAACAGGAATATTTATCAGGAGATTGTTGTTCCTTCTTTGTGTCCTAATCCTTCTAAGAAGGAACGTCTGTTACATAATTTGAATATAGTCTGTTCTTTAAAGTTTTACTTACAAGCGACTAAGGATTTTCGACAATCGTCTTCTTTGTTTGTTGTTTTTTCAGGGCAACGTAGGGGTCAGAAAGCTACGGCTACCTCTCTTTTTGGCTGAAGAGTTTTATGCGTTTTGCATATGAGACTGTGGACAGCAGCCTCCTGAACGAATTACGGCTCATTCCACTAGGGCTGTGGCTTCCTCATGGGCATTCAAAAATGATGCTTCTGTTGAACAGATTTGCAAAGTTGCAATTTGGTCGTCTCTTCACACTTTTTCTAAATTTTACAAATTTGATACTTTTGCCTCGGCTAAGGCTGCTTTTGGGAGAAAGGTTCTTCAAGCAGTGGTGCCTTCCGTTTAGGTTCCCTGTCTTGTCCCTTCCTTTTCATCCGTGTACTATTGCTTTGGTATTGTATCCCACAAGTAAGGATGAAATCCGTCGACTCATCATATCTTTAAAAAGAAAAGAAAATTTATGCTTACCTGATAAATTTGTTTCTTTTTAGATACGATGAGTCCACGGTCCGCCCTGTTTTTATAAGACAGGTATTTGTTTTTGTTAAACTTCAGTCACCTCTGCACCTTGGCTTTCCCTTTCTTTTCCTAACTTCGGTCGAATGACTGGAGTGGGAATGAAGGGAGGAGCTATATATACAGCTCTGCTGTGGTGCTCTTTGCCTCCTCCTGCTGACCAGGAGGCGATATCCCACAAGTAAGGATGAAATCCGTGGACTCATCGTATCTAAAAAGAAACAAATTTATCAGGTAAGCATAATTTTTTTTTTTTTCTTTTATTATCAGATGATTTCTGCAAATAAGAAATAGCCTTTACTCTTTGTGGTAAAAACACATTTAACTATAAATGTATTGCAATTCGATTTTTGTTTGTTTTTAGAGTAAAGAGCATCAAAATATACAAACAGGCAATCAAAATTCACAAATATCAAGAGAGAAAAATATAGTTTCTGTGAGTGATATGGTGACTGTAGCCACACAGACAAACAAGCCAGGTTGGTATAATAATTAAAAAACATTATATTGTGATATTTGTCTTGGATTATTATTTAATTTAGTATTTTCTGTGTTGCATTTTTTCTTCACTCTGTGCTACAATTATATTTTCTTTCATACCTCGTGAGATTACATGAGCCATGACAGGGATTAAACACCTCTCCACCAGAAGGCAGGTAAAAATGAACTCAGTCCTAATTTTTTCCTTCACATATGAGAGGTGAAAATGTGAGGTGCTTAGACGTCTTTGTGGAAAAGGGTGCTCAAACAGTTGTGAGTCCTGTTATCTCCCTCAGAGAACTGAGAAAATGGCAGAGAAGAATAGAGGAATTCCATATGCATTGAGAGTAATTCTCTTGCAGTATTTTTGCACTAGCTTGCCACAGGTGTTGCTGGGACTGGTCCTGAAGCCTCCTCTTGTTAGCTTCTTCGGGGTATATTTCTCCAACATAGGTGTGTCCGGTCCACGGCGTCATCCTTACTTGTGAGATATTCTCTTCCCCAACAGGAAATGGCAAAGAGCCAGCAAAGCTGGTCACATGATCCCTCCTAGGCTCCGCCTACCCCAGTCATTCTCTTTGCCGTTGTACAGGCAACATCTCCACGGAGATGGCTTAGAGTTTTTTAGTGTTTAACTGTAGTTTTTATTATTCAATCAAGAGTTTGTTATTTTAAAATAGTGCTGGTATGTACTATTTACTCTGAAACAGAAAAGAGATGAAGATTTCTGTTTGTATGAGGAAAATGATTTTAGCAACCGTTACTAAAATCCATGGCTGTTCCACACAGGACTGTTGAGAGGAATTAACTTCAGTTGGGGGAACAGTGAGCAGTCTTTTGCTGCTTGAGGTATGACACATTCTAACAAGACGATGTAATGCTGGAAGCTGTCATTTTCCCTATGGGATCCGGTAAGCCATTTTTATTCAGACAGTAAATAAGGGCTTCACAAGGGTTTATTAAGACTGTAGACATTTTCTGGGCTAAATCGATCATATTTACACATATTTAGCCTTGAGGAATCATTTAATCTGGGTATTTTTTGTAAAATAATATCGGCAGGCACTGTTTTAGACACTTTATTCTATAGGGGCTTTCCCTAATCATAGTCAGAGCCTCATTTTCGCGCCGGTATGGCGCACTTGTTTTTGAGAACAGCATGGCATGCAGCTGCATGTGGGTGGAGCTCTGATACATAGAAAAGTCTTTCTGAAGGCATCATTTGGTATCGTATTCCCCTTTGGGCTTGGTTGGGTCTCAGCAAAGCAGATTCCAGGGACTGTAAAGGGGTTAAATATAAAAACGGCTCCGGTTCCGTTATTTTAAGGGTTAAAGCTTCCAAATTTGGTGTGCAATACTTTTAGGGCTTTTAGACACTGTGGTGAAATTTTGGTGAATTTTGAACAATTCCTTCATACTTTTTCGCAATTGCAGTAATAAAGTGTGTTCAGTTTAAAATTTAAAGTGACAGTAACGGTTTTATTTTAAAACGTTTTTTTGTGCTTTGTTATCAAGTTTATGCCTGTTTAACATGTCTGAACTACCAGATAGATTGTGTTCTGACTGTGGGGAAGCCAAGGTTCCTTCTCATTTAAATAGATGTGATTTATGTCATAAAAAATTTAGTAAAAATGATGCCCAAGATGATTCCTCAAGTGAGGGGAGTAAGCATGGTACTGCATCATCCCCTCCTTCGTCTACACCAGTCTTGCCCATACAGGAGGCCCCTAGTACATCTAGCGCGCCAATACTCCTTACTATGCAACAATTAACGGCTGTTATGGATAATTCTATCAAAAACATTTTAGCCAATATGCCCACTTATCAGCGAAAGCGCGACTGCTCTGTTTTAGAAAATACTGAAGAGCATGAGGACGCTGATGATATTGTTTCTGAAGGGCCCCTACACCAGTCTGAGGGGGCCAGGGAGGTTTTGTCTGAGGGAGAAATTTCAGATTCAGGAAAAATTTCTCAACAAGCTGAACCTGATGTGATTACTTTTAAATTTAAGTTGGAACATCTCCGCGCTCTGCTTAAGGAGGTGTTATCCAATTTGGATGATTGTGATTATCTGGTCATTCCAGAAACACTATGTAAAATGGACAAGTTCCTAGAGGCCCCGGGGCCCCCCGAAGCTTTTCCTATATCCAAGCGGGTGGCGTACATTGTTAATAAAGAATGGGACAGGCCCGGTATACCTTTCGTACCTCCCCCCATATTTAAAAAATTGTTTCCTATAGTCGACCCCAGAAAGGACTTATGGCAGACAGTCCCCAAGGTCGAGGGGGCGGTTTCTACTCTAAACAAGCGCGCCACTATACCCATAGAAGATAGTTGTGCTTTCCAAGATCCTATGGATAAAAAATTAGAAGGTTTGCTAAAAAAGATGTTTGTTCAACAAGGTTACCTTCTACAACCAATTGCATGCATTGTCCCTGTCACTACTACCGCGTGTTTCTGGTTCGATGAGCTAGAAAAGGCGATTATTAGTAATTCTTCTTCTTATGAGGAGATTATGGACAGAATTCGTGCTCTTAAATTGGCTAATTCTTTCACCCTAGACGCCACCTCGCAATTGGCTAGGTTAGCGGCGAAAAATTCTGGGTTTGCTATTGTGGCGCGCAGAGCGCTTTGGTTAAAATCTTGGTCAGCGGATGCGTCTTCCAAGAACAAATTGCTTGACATTCCTTTCAAGGGGAAAACACTGTTTGGCCCTGACTTGAAAGAGATTATCTCTGATATCACTGGGGGCAAGGGCCACGCCCTTCCTCAGGATAGGTCTTTCAAGGCCAAAAATAAACCTAATTTTCGTCCCTTTCGCAGAAACGGACCAGCCCCAAGTGCTACGTCCTCTAAGCAGGAGGGTAATACTTCTCAAGCCAATCCAGCCTGGAGACCTATGCACGGCTGGAACAAAGGAAAGCAGGCCAAGAAACCTGCCACTGCTCCCAAGACAGCATGAGATGCGGGCCCCCGATCCGGGACCGGATTTGGTGGGGGGCAGACTCTCTCTCTTCACTCAGGCTTGGGCAAGAGATGTTCTGGATCCTTGGGCGCTAGAAATAGTCTCCCAAGGTTATCTTCTGGAAGTGATTCATCCTGTTCCATTAAGAGAACGAGGGATGGGGTTCTACTCCAATCTGTTCGTAGTTCCCAAAAAAGAGGGAACGTTCAGACCAATCTTAGATCTCAAGATCCTAAACAAGTTTCTCAAGGTTCCATCGTCCAAAATGGAAACCATTCGAACAATCCTTCCATCCAGGAAGGTCAATTCTTGACCACGGTGGATTTAAAGGATGCGTATCTACATATTCCTGTCCACAAGGAACATCATCGGTTCCTAAGGTTCGCATTCCTGGACAAGCATTACCAGTTCGTGGCGCTTCCTTTCGGATTAGCCACTGCTCCAAGGATTTTCTCAAAGGTACTAGGGTCCCTTCTGGCGGTGCTAAGACCAAGGGGCATTGCTGTAGTACCTTACTTGGACGACATTCTGATTCAAGCGTCGTCCCTTCCTCAAGCAAAGGCTCACACGGACATAGTCCTGGCCTTTCTCAGATCTCACGGATGGAAAGTGAACGTGGAAAAGAGTTCTCTATCTCCGTCGACAAGAGTTCCCTTCTTGGGAACAATAATAGACTCCTTAGAAAAGAGGATTTTTCTGACAGAGACCAGAAAAACGAAACTTCTAAACTCTTGTCGGATACTTCATTCCGTTCCTCTTCCTTCCATAGCGCAGTGCATGGAAGTGATAGGTTTGATGGTAGCGGCAATGGACATAGTTCCTTTTGCGCGCATTCATCTAAGACCATTACAACTGTGTATGCTCAGTCAGTGGAATGGGGACTATACAGACTTGTCTCCGAAGATACAAGTAAATCAGAGGACCAGAGACTCACTCCGTTGGTGGCTGTCCCTGGACAACCTGTCACAAGGGGTGACCTCCCGCAGACCAGAGTGGGTCATTGTCACGACCGACGCCAGTCTGATGGGCTGGGGCGCGGTCTGGGGATCCCTGAAAGCTCAGGGTCTTTGGTCTCGGGAAGAATCTCTTCTACCGATAAATATTCTGGAACTGAGAGCGATATTCAATGCTCTCAAGGCTTGGCCTCAGCTAGCGAGGGCCAAGTTCATACGGTTTCAATCAGACAACATGACGACTGTTGCGTACATCAACCATCAGGGGGGAACAAGGAGTTCCCTGGCGATGGAAGAAGTGACCAGAATCATTCAATGGGCGGAGACTCGCTCCTGCCACCTGTCTGCAATCCACATCCCAGGAGTGGAAAATTGGGAAGCGGATTTTCTGAGTCGTCAGACATTGCATCCGGGGGAGTGGGAACTCCATCCGGAAATCTTTGCCCAAATCACTCAACTGTGGGGCATTCCAGACATGGATCTGATGGCCTCTCGTCAGAACTTCAAGGTTCCTTGCTACGGGTCCAGATCCAGGGATCCCAAGGCGACTCTAGTAGATGCACTAGTAGCACCTTGGACCTTCAATCTAGCCTATGTATTCCCGCCGTTTCCTCTCATCCCCAGGCTGGTAGCCAGGATCAATCAGGAGAGGGCGTCGGTGATCTTGATAGCTCCTGCGTGGCCACGCAGGACTTGGTATGCAGATCTGGTGAATATGTCATCGGCTCCACCATGGAAGCTACCTTTGAGACGAGACCTTCTTGTTCAAGGTCCGTTCGAACATCCGAATCTGGTCCCACTCCAGCTGACTGCTTGGAGATTGAACGCTTGATCTTATCAAAGCGAGGGTTCTCAGATTCTGTTTTGATACTCTTGTTCAGGCCAGAAAGCCTGTAACTAGAAAAATTTACCACAAAATTTGGAAAAAATATATCTGTTGGTGTGAATCTAAAGGATTCCCTTGGGACAAGGTTAAGATTCCTAAGAGTCTATCCTTCCTTCGAGAAGGATTGGAAAAAGGATTATCTGCAAGTTCCTTGATGGGTCAGATTTCTGCCTTGTCTGTGTTACTTCACAAAAAGCTGACAGCTGTGCCAGATGTTCAAGCCTTTGTTCAGGCTCTGGTTAGAATCAAGCCTGTTTACAAACCTTTGACTCCTCCTTGGAGTCTCAACTTAGTTCTTTCAGTTCCTTCAGGGGGTTCCGTTTGAACCCTTACATTCCGTTGATATTAAGTTATTATCTTGGAAAGTCTTGTTTTTGGTTGCAATTTCTTCTGCTAGAAGAGTTTCAGAATTATCTGCTCTGCAGTGTTCTCCTCCTTATCTGGTGTTCCATGCAGATAAGGTGGTTTTACGTACTAACCTGGTTTTCTTCCAAAAGTTGTTTCTAACAAAAACATTAACCAGGAGATAGTCGTGCCTTCTCTGTGTCCGAAACCAGTTTCGAAGAAGGAACGTTTGTTGCACAATTTGGATGTTGTTCGCGCTCTAAAATTCTATTTAGATGCTACAAAGGATTTTAGACAAACATCTTCCTTGTTTGTTGTTTATTCTGGTAAAAGGAGAGGTCAAAAAGCAACTTCTACCTCTCTCTCTTTTTGGATTAAAAGCATCATCAGATTGGCTTACGAGACTGCCGGACGGCAGCCTCCTGAAAGGATCACAGCTCCTTCCACTAGGGCTGTGGCTTCCACATGGGCCTTCAAGAACGAGGCTTCTGTTGATCAGATATGTAGGGCAGCGACTTGGTCTTCACTGCACACTTTTACCAAATTTTACAAGTTTGATACTTTTGCTTCTTCTGAGGCTATTTTTGGGAGAAAGGTTTTGCAAGCCGTGGTGCCTTCCATTTAGGTGACCTGATTTGCTCCCTCCCTTCATCCGTGTCCTAAAGCTTTGGTATTGGTTCCCACAAGTAAGGATGACGCCGTGGACCGGACACACCTATGTTGGAGAAAACAGAATTTATGTTTACCTGATAAATTACTTTCTCCAACGGTGTGTCCGGTCCACGGCCCGCCCTGGTTTTTTAATCAGGTCTGATAATTTATTTTCTTTAACTACAGTCACCACGGTATCATATGGTTTCTCCTATGCAAATATTCCTCCTTAACGTCGGTCGAATGACTGGGGTAGGCGGAGCCTAGGAGGGATCATGTGACCAGCTTTGCTGGCTCTTTGCCATTTCCTGTTGGGGAAGAGAATATCCCACAAGTAAGGATGACGCCGTGGACCGGACACACCGTTGGAGAAAGTAATTTATCAGGTAAACATAAATTCTGTTTCTTTGCAAGATCTAAAGTTAGTGTCAGCTAACTTAGATGTGCTCTTCTACTGGAAACAGTATATATAGAGCTAGGTAAGAACAGTAGAGTGAGTGTTACAGAGGTAAGTATGTGAACTACACTCACACAGCCCGATGGCTTCCTAACAGGTTTGTTAGTTTTTGTACATTAGGGCTAGGGGACACACATTATTATATACACAGACATGTAACAGGAATCATAGTGAACTTTTAGTTTCTTATTCCAAGATGTATGTATTATTACTGTGGGGAGCCTGTTAATCATGGTAGATAACAAAGCACAGCTACATGTTAGGATTCATTTCTTTCTAGGTGGTAAGAATCCATAAAATCCTTGTGGGAATTCACTTCTGGCCACCAGGAGGAGACAGACACCCCACCGCAAAGCTTTAAGTATCCCTCCTACTTCTCTCCCAATAGTTATTTGCCTTGTCAAAGGAGAAGGCAAGGATAGAGGTGTTCAAGATATTAATTTTTCTCGGCTTGTCTTCAGAGACCACAATGTGAGCATCTGGGACAGGTGTTTTGCTCCGCTATGCCTTTTTTCCTTCAGCATGCGTTGCTTACTTGTGGGTATGCTAGATAGATCAGCCAGCAGAGCTTCTGTCAGTGTTCATGTCCAATTTGGGAGTACGCTCTTTTTTTCAAATTTTAGTCTCCAACCTTGTTGGTTTGGACATTGAACTCTCTTCGACTGAGTTGTACCTATCTCTGTGCTATAATAATTATTTCAGGCCTGTTTGCTGATTTCTATGTAGATTTTCCACAAAGAGTGAAAATGTGTCTCTTTCCAAGCACACAAGGATATGCGTAGAATTCTTTAGCATACTCTAATATTTCCATTACTTATAGGCCAGCTTTCTTGGGGTTCTTATTTTGGGCTGTTCAACTGCTTTATTGCATAGGATTTTTTGCATGTCTTACGAATTTTCAGGCTTTTGTTCTGGTCTTTGTCATTTGAACCTGTAGTTGGGTCTATTTTTCCCTTTTGCAGTTTTGTATAGGGTTATTAAGGGTCCATAAAATCCACCGTTTGTCCCTATGCATATCCTAGATATTCTAGTTCTACTCTTCATTCTGGGATTTGCAGAATAAGGTTATTCATAGAATAAGTTACATGGTCTGCATCTTAGTGGTCCGGTCATATTTTTGCTAAAATATTTCAGTTTATCGGGTTCTGTCTCAGTGGAGACAGTTTTTGGGAAGGAAGGTTTTCAGGTGATGGGTTTATGGTAATTAGGTGCCTACCTTTTATTGTTTTACCACCCGTTTGGGTATTGGTTCCCACAAGTAAGGATTTGGTGAAGTCTTACCACCTAAAAAACGCACCATAATTTGTTAACCTGATAAATTCCTTTCTTTCTTGATGGTAAGAATCAACAAACCGCCCCCCTTTTTGTTTATTTTTTTGGTTGGCGGCAGTTCTAGTTTGCACTTCTTTACCCTACTGTCTTTCTTTCTTCTTCCCCCTCTCCTTGGCTATGCGTACTACTGGGAGAGAGGGAAGGAGGAGGAATTCTTAAAGCTTTGTTGTGGTTGTCTTTGCGTCCTCCTGGTGGCCAGGAAGTGAATTCCGTAAGTAATGATTTTGTTTAAGTATTATCCCATAAGAGCCCTCTATACACCCCTAAGAGCACACTCAGCTGAGAGGTGCCAAGTGATTTGAAGAATAAATTGCTAAAGAAATAAGTAAGTTTGATTCATCTAGATCAGGGGTGTCCAAACTTTGCTCTCCAGAGGTTTTGGAACTACATTTCCGATGATGCTCAGCCAGCATTTTATCTAGCTGAGCATCATGGGAAATGTAGTTCCAAAACCTCTGGAGAGCAAAGTTTGGACACCCCTGATCTAGATGAATTGGTTCATTTTGCATAGTTCGTTTGACTGAACCGATTTTATAAGTTCACTTGTGACGCGTTTGGGGCAGAGCCACAGATTCTCCTATTACAAAAGCTTTGCCCGCTGAATCGTTGATCCGACCGATTCCAGCATCATGACTTCTTAGTCACTGTCCCAACAGTTCAACTCATCCTGACACGCAGCATTAGATCAAGCTCTTACCCACATAGATAACTTAACCAGGCTTCTGTAGGCAAATACATACAACACAGTGCATAGAACAGAGTATGCTGCGTCTTGTGAGGGTCCCACACAACACGCAGCATGCTCTGATAGTTGTACTATGTTGTATTTTTCTAACATTTGCATATCTAACAAAAGACTTATCCATGATCATACACAGGGAATGGATTAGATTTACTCATTAAAGGATTACTTTCTGTTATAATTTTTAAGCTAAACAACTAACATATTAAAGTTAATAAACATTAATTAAAACCTACTGACCTATATTTTCTCCAAAACGAAGTTTCATAACGTTCTAAAAGTTATATCTTTTATTCGCCGATTATGTCACGTTATCCTGTCCACTATTTTCAGCACTGCATGTTCAAAATACTTAAACCAATAACTTTGTGTTTAAAGCGCCATTTTGAAACCTAGGTATTGTAAACGGATTGGTACAGAGCAAAGGATACCCACGGAGTGGGTTTGGAAAACAATTAAATTTGCAGACAAGATTTCTGATATACTGTAGAGATATGTTAATGAAATGTTATTGATAAAAAGCATATTTGGGGTAGTTAGTTAGTAACAGGCATAGAAAATATTTACTTACAGTGGCCCTTTAACTTTGGTAAAAGCAATAAAAAAAAACACACAGTGGCAATATCTTAGTTATTTGAGGGACCAGACCCTTCTCATTGCTGATTGGCTGTATTTGACAACTGAACTTTTAGTGGGATTATTATGGGACGTGTAGTTCTACTTCTATTAGAGGAAACACTCTACAACTCTGAGCTGCTTACTCACGTCTGTGTGTGTGTGATGATTCTCAGTGCATACACTGCAGTATGGAAGGATACACATTTTCCATCTAATGTGATAACCGTAAATGACCTTCGTTTCCTCCATCATATTATATTTTAAAGTATTTAATGTTTAAACAGACCACACTCTGTATGGCTTATAAATAAATATAAGCTTGAGACTGGGTGAGTGCACTGCTGCTTCAGACATTGTTGTAAATAGCAAGTGCTGGGAAGGGAGAGGGAGGAAAAGGGTATGTATAGTACCAATCAATTATCAGTTTTTCACTTTCTGGCTTAAAATAAGAGAGAACTGTATATTTTTCTCCAACATTGGTGTGTCCGGTCCACGGCGTCATCCATAACTTGTGGGAATATTCTCTTCCCCAACAGGAAATGGCAAAGAGCACAGCAAAAGCTGTCCATATAGTCCCTCCCAGGCTCCGCCCCCCCAGTCATTCTCTTTGCCGCTCTAACAAGTAGCATCTCCACGGAGATGGTGAAGAGTATGTGGTGTTTAATTGTAGTTTTTTATTCTTCTATCAAGAGTTTATTTTAAAATAGTGCTGGTATGTACTATTTACTCTAAAACAGAAAGAGATGAAGAGTTCTGTTTATAAGAGGTGTATGATTTTAGCAGCAGTAACTAAAATCGATTGCTGTTCCCACACAGGACTGTTGAGCTGAGAGAACTTCAGTTGGGGGGAACAGTTTGCAGACTTTTCTGCTTAAGGTATGACTAGCCATTATTCTAACAAGACTGTGTAATGCTGGAAGGCTGTCATTTTTCCCTCATGGGGATCGGTAAGCCATTTTCTTAGACTCAAACAGAATAAAGGGCTTAATATGGGCTATAAACTGGTATACACTTTTATGGGCTAAATCGATTGCTTTATTTAGGTGTTATATGCAGTTTGAAGTTGAATTTCACACTTTTATAACTTTGAGGAACGTTTTTTACGCCAGGCACTTGTTTAGACACCTTCCCAGTCAGGAAGAGCCTTTCTCTGTAGTAGGCAGAGCCTCATTTTCGCGCCATTACTGCGCAGTTACTTTTGAGAACAGTACATGCTGCTGCATGTGTGTGGGTCTGGAATTCACTGAAAAGGTTCCTAGAAGGCTTCATTTGGTATCGTATACCCCCCTGGGATTGGTGAAGTCGCAACAAAGGCTGGGGCTGGGACTGTAAGGGGGTTAAAATTGTAAACGGCTCCGGTTTCCACATTTTAAGGGTTAACAGCCTGAAATTTGGGGTGCAATACTTTGAATGCTTAGACACTGTGGTGAAAATTTGGTAAAGATTGGATAATTCCTTCATAGTTTTTGACATATTCAGTAATAAAGTGTGCCCTGTTTAACATTTAAAGAGACAGTAACGGTTTTGTTTTAAAACGGTTTTTGTGCTTTATTAACCAGTTTAAGCCTGTTTAACATGTCTGTGCGTTCAGATAGATCATGTTCTGTATGTATGGAAGCCAATGTGACTCCCCCTTCTAATATGTGTGATAATTGTGCCATAGCGTCCAAACAAAGTAAGGACAGTACTGTCACAAATAGTAAAGTTGCCCAAGATGATTCCTCAGATGAAGGAAGTAGACATAGTTCTACATCATCTCCTTCTGTGTCTACACCAGTTTTGCCCACGCAGGAGACCCCTAGTACTTCTAGCGCGCCAATGCTTGTTACTATGCAACAATTGACGGCAGTAATGGATAACTCCATAGCAAATATTTTATCCAAAATGCCAGCATTTCAGAGAAAGCGCGATTGCTCTGTGTTAAACACTGTAGAGCAGGAGGGCGCTGATGATTATTTTTCTGTCATACCCTCACACCAATCTGAAGTGGCAATGAGGGAGGTTTTGTCAGACGGGGAAATTTCTGATACAGGAAGAATTTCTCAGCAGGCAGAACCTGATGTTGTGACATTTAAATTTAAATTAGAGCATCTCCGCGCATTGCTTAAAGAGGTGCTATCTACTCTGGATGATTGTGACCGGTGCACCCTGATGCTTTTCCAATACCCAAACGGATGGCGGACATGGTGAATAAGGAGTGGGAGAAGCCAGGCATACCTTTTGTCCCTCCTCCTATATTTAAGAAGTTATTCCCTATGGTCGACCCCAGAAAGGACTTATGGCAAACAGTCCCTAAGGTCGAGGGGGCGGTTTCTACACTAGCCAAACGCACGACCATTCCTATTGAGGACAATTGTGCTTTCAAAGATCCTATGGATAAAAAATTGGAGGGTTTGCTTAAAAAGATTTTTGTACAGCAAGGTTACCTCCTTCAACCTATTTTGTGTATTATTCCTGTCACTACAGCGGCGTGGTTCTGGTTCGATGAACTGGAAAAGTCGCTCAGTAGGGAGACTCCGTATGAGGAAGTCATGGACAGAATTCACGCACTTAAGTTAGCTAATTCCTTTATTTTAGATGCCGCTCTGCAGTTAGCGAGATTAGCGGCGAAAAACTCAGGGTTTGCAATTGTGGCGCGCAGAGCGCTCTGGCTAAAGTCTTGGTCGGCGGATGTATCTTCCAAGACAAAATTGCTTAATATCCCTTTCAAAGGTAAGACCCTTTTTGGGCCAGAATTGAAATAAATTATTTTAGACATCACTGGGGGTAAGGGCCATGCCCTCCCACAAGATAGGCCTTTCAAGGCTAAGAATAAGTCTAATTTTCGTTCCTTTCGCAATTTCAGGAACGGACCGGCCTTCAACTCTGCAGCCTCTAGACAAGAGGGTAACGCTTCCCAGACTAAACCAGCTTGGAAACCGATGCAAGGCTGGAACAAGGGTAAACAGGCCAAGAAGCCTGCTGCTGCTACCAAGACAGCATGAAGGGGTAGCCCCTGATCCGGGACCGGATCTAGTAGGGGGCAGACTCTCTCTCTTCGCTCAGGCTTGGGCAAGAGATGTTCAGGATCCCTGGGCACTAGAAATAGTCTCTCAGGGTTATCTTCTAGAATTCAAGGAACTACCCCCAAGGGGAAGGTTCCACATGTCTCGCTTATCTTCAAACCAAATAAAGAGACAGGCATTCTTACATTGTGTAGAAGACCTGTTAAAGATGGGTGTGATACACCCAGTTCCAACGGTGGAACAAGGTCAGGGGTTTTACTCAAATCTGTTTGTAGTTCCCAAGAAAGAGGGAACTTTCAGACCAATTCTGGATTTAAAAATTCTAAACAAATTTCTCAGAGTTCCATCGTTCAAAATGGAAACCATTCGAACGATTTTACCTACAATCCAGGAGGGTCAATTTATGACTACCGTGGATTTAAAGGATTCGTATCTACATATTCCTATCCACAAAGATCATTATCAGTTCCTAAGGTTCGCCTTTCTGGACAAGCATTACCAGTTTGTGGCTCTTCCATTCGGGCTAGCCACTGCTCCAAGGATTTTCACAAAGGTGCCCGGGTCCCTTCTAGCGGTTCTAATACCAAGGGGTATTGCAGTGGCACCTTACCTGGACGACATCCTAATCCAAGCGTCGTCTCTTTCCAAAGCAAAGGCTCATACAGACATTGTTCTAGCCTTTCTCAGATCTCACGGGTGGAAGGTGAACGTAGAAAAGAGTTCCCTGTCTCCGTCGACAAGAGTTCCCTTCTTCGGAACAATAATAGATTCTTTAGAAATGAAGATTTTCCTAACAGATGTCAGAAAGTCAAAGCTTCTAAACGCTTGTCAAGTTCTTCACTCTATTCTGCAGCCTCCCATAGCTCAGTGCATGGAATTAGTAGGGTTGATGGTTGCAGCAATGGACATAGTTCCTTTTGCTCGAATTCATCTAAGACCATTACAACTGTGCATGCTCAAGCAGTGGAATGGGGACTATACAGACTTGTCTCCAATGATTCAAGTAGATCAGATGACCAGAGACTCACTCCGTTGGTGGCTGACGCAGGATCACCTGTCCCAGGGAATGAGCTTCCGCAGACCAGAGTGGGTCATCGTCACGACCGACGCCAGTCTATTAGGCTGGGGCGCGGTCTGGGACTCCCTGAAAGCTCAGGGTCTATGGTCTCGGGAAGAGTCTCTTCTCCCGATAAACATTCTGGAACTGAGAGCGATATTCAATGCTCTCCGGGCTTGGCCTCAACTAGCGAAGGCCAGATTCATAAGATTCCAGTCAGACAACATGACGACTGTTGCTTACATCAACCATCAGGGGGGAACAAGGAGTTCCTTGGCGATGAGAGAGGTGTCCAAAATCATCAAATGGGCGGAGGATCACTCCTGCCACCTATCTGCAATCCACATCCCAGGAGTAGACAACTGGGAGGCGGATTATCTGAGTCGTCAGACTTTCCATCCGGGGGAGTGGGAACTTCACCCGGAGGTATTTGCCCAGTTGACCCAATTGTGGGGCATTCCAGACATGGATCTGATGGCGTCTCGTCAGAACTTCAAGGTTCCTTGCTACGGGTCCAGATCCAGGGATCCCAAGGCGACTCTAGTGGATGCATTAGTGGCGCCTTGGTCCTTCAACCTAGCTTATGCATTTCCGCCGTTCCCTCTCCTTCCCAGGCTGGTAGCCAGGATCAAACAGGAGAAGGCCTCAGTGATTCTGATAGCCCCTGCGTGGCCACGCAGGACTTGGTATGCAGACCTGGTGAATATGTCATCGGCTCCACCATGGAAGCTACCTTTGAGACAGGATCTTCTAGTGCAAGGTCCATTCGAACATCCAAATCTAGTTTCTCTCCAGCTGACTGCTTGGAAATTGAACGCTTGATTTTATCCAAGCGCGGGTTTTCGGATTCAGTGATGGATACTTTGGTCCAAGCCAGAAAACCCGTGACTAGAAAGATTTACCATAAAATATGGAAAAGATATATCTGTTGGTGTGAATCCAATGGATTCTCATGGGGTAAGATTAAAATTCCCAGGATCCTCTCCTTTCTCCAAGAAGGTTTGGATAAGGGATTGTCAGCGAGTTCTCTAAAAGGACAGATTTCTGCTCTATCTGTCTTGTTACACAAACGACTGGCAGCTGTGCCAGATGTTCAAGCTTTTGTACAGGCTTTGGTCAGGATCAAGCCTGTTTACAGACCTTTGACTCCTCCCTGCAGTCTAAATTTAGTTCTTTCAGTTCTTCAAGGGGTTCCATTTGAACCCTTACATTCCATAGATATCAAGTTGTTATCTTGGAAAGTTCTGTTTTTGGTTGCTATTTCTTCTGCTAGAAGAGTTTCTGAATTATCTGCTTTGCAGTGTGACCCACCCTATCTGGTGTTCCATTCAGATAAGGTTGTTTTGCGTACCAAGCCTGGTTTTCTTCCAAAAGTTGTTTCCAACAAGAATATTAACCAGGAAATAGTTGTTCCTTCTTTGTGTCCGAATCCAGTTTCAAAGAAGGAACGTTTGTTACACAATTTAGATGTAGTTCGTGCTTTAAAGTTCTATTTAGAAGCAACAAAGGATTTCAGACAAACTTCTTCTCTGTTTGTCGTTTATTCTGGCAAGAGGAGAGGTCAAAAGGTTTCTGCTACCTCTCTTTCCTTCTGGCTGAAAAGCATCATCCGATTGGCTTACGAGACTGCCGGACGGCAGCCTCCTGAACGAATCACAGCTCACTCTACTAGGGCTGTGGCTTCCACATGGGCCTTCAAGAACGAGGCTTCTGTTGATCAGATATGTAAGGCAGCGACTTGGTCTTCTCTGCACACTTTTGCCAAATTCTACAAATTTGATACTTTTGCTACCTCGGAGGCTATTTTTGGGAGAAAGGTTTTGCAAGCCGTGGTGCCTTCTGTTTAGGTAACCTGATTTGCTCCCTCCCTTCATCCGTGTCCTAAAGCTTTGGTATTGGTTCCCACAAGTTATGGATGACGCCGTGGACCGGACACACCAATGTTGGAGAAAACAGAATTTATGCTTACCTGATAAATTACTTTCTCCAACGGTGTGTCCGGTCCATGGCCCGCCCTGGTTTTTTAATCAGGTTTGAAAAATTTCTTTCTCCATACAGTACAGTCACCACGGCACCCTATAGTTTCTCCTTTTTTTCTCCTAACCGTCGGTCGAATGACTGGGGGGGGGGCGGAGCCTGGGAGGGACTATATGGACAGCTTTTGCTGTGCTCTTTGCCATTTCCTGTTGGGGAAGAGAATATTCCCACAAGTTATGGATGACGCCGTGGACCGGACACACCGTTGGAGAAAGTAATTTATCAGGTAAGCATAAATTCTGTTTTTTAGGATTATTGATGAAAAAGTTGTAGTTTTTTAATGAGCAGGTGTCCTGTGTCCCTTCTGCCTGCCTACTAGTGGTGATGTCACTGAAGGGAGGCAGAAGGACCACAGCTCTTACTCCATGTCCTCAGTGTCCTGCTGATTGGCTCGCCCCTTGCCATTAGATTTTGTTAAACCTGCTGCCTGCCTCCAGTGACATCAACAAGGTAGGCAAGGGCCACAGCTCTCCCTATAGTTTATTTCCCTCCCAACAGTTCTTCCCTATTCTAATACTTATACTTATGATAATAATATTGTTGATTTTATTATTGCGGTTTTCTATGGAGCTACTTATCACAAACAATTACCATCAAGGCAGACAGACATAGATCGAAGCAAGTAACCTTTAATAGTAAAGATTGCTTAAAAAAAGAAGAAGCAATATATTGATCCATTTTGAGAAGGCTGGTCTACATAAGGAAAAATGCAAACTCTGCAACAATATTTCTCTTGTAAGGTATATCCAGTCCACGGATTCATCCATTACTTGTGGGATATTCTCCTTCCCAACAGGAAGCTGCAAGAGGATCACCCACAGCAGAGCTGTCTATATAGATCCTCCCTTAACTGCCACCTCCCAGTCATTCTCTTGCAGCTCTCTACAAGGGAAGCAGCTAGAGAGATGGGGTGCATTAATGTAGTATATCTTCAATCAAAAGTGTATTTTCAAATGGTACCGGAGTTGTACTATTTTAGCCTCAGGCAGAAAGTTGAAGAAGAGTCTGGCTGTGGTCTTTGATGATCTTAGCAGGTTGTAACTAAGATCCATTGCTGTTCTCACACATAACTGAAGAGATGGGTAACTTCAGCTGGGGGAATAGCGTGCAGGGTCTCCTGCTCTGAGGTATGTGCAGTTTTAAATTTTTCTAGAGAAATGATAAGCTAGAAAATGCTGACAATACCGGATTTATTTAAGGTAAGCCTGATTACAGTGATTTAATAACGACTGGTATTGTGCTTGCTGCAAAGGGTAATATTTTTATTATTTACTCACATTACTAAATAGATATAACGTTTGCTTGATGTGTATAAACGTTTATTTCATATTGGTGATAAAACTTTATTCTGGGACCCAATTTTTCCACATGGCTGACTAGATTTTGCTTAGGGATAGTTTTTTAAGGCCCTCTCACTGTGAGTACAGGTCGGGAGGGGCCTATTTTCCATTAGTTTTTGCAGCTTGAGACATCCAGCTTCCCTGAAGGAGTCCCCTGAACATATAGGACCTCTCTAAGGGGTTTTTGTGCCTTCCAAAGTTGTTGTATGGGCAGGTAGGGCCACATTAGAGCTGTGGCAGTTTGTTGTGACTGTTTAAAAACTTTTATATCGTTTTTTTGATCCGGTTTTGAAACTAAGGGGTTAATCATCCATTTGCAAGTGGGTGCAATGCTCTTTCAGCCTATTATACACACTGTAAAAATGTTGTAAGATTTACTGCTTTTTTCACTGTTTTAGCAGTTTCTGTGATTATTTTTTTTCTCTTAAAGGCACAGTACCGTTTTTATTTTTTGCTTGTTCAGTTATTGAAGTGTTTTCCAAGCTTGCTGGTCTCATTACTAGTCTGTTTAAACATGTCTGTCACAGAGGAAACTCATTGTTCATTATGTTTAGAAGCCATTGTGGAACCTCCTCTTAGAATGTGTACCAAATGCACTGATTTTACTATAGATTACAAAGACCATATTCTGGCTTTAAAAAAATTATCACCAGAAGAAATTGACAAGAAGGAAGTTATGCCGTCTAACTCTCCCCACGTGTCAGATCCTATAAATCCCGCTCAGGGGACGCCAAGTACATCTAGCGCGCCCATTGCGTGTACCTTGGAAGACATGGCGACACTTATGAATCATACCCTTATAGAGGTATTATCTAAACTGCCAGGATTGCAAGGAAAGCGAGACGGCTCTGGGACTAGAATAAATACAGAGCTCTCTGACGCTTTAGTAGCTATCTCTGATACACCCTCACAACATAATGAAGCTGAAGCAGGGGAGCTTCAATCTGTGGGTGATTTTTCTGATTCAGGGAAGATACTTCAATCTGATTCTGATATGTCTACATTTAAATTTAAGCTTGAACACCTCCGCATATTGCTCAGGGAGGTTTTACTCTGGACGACTGTGACACTATTGTAGTCCCAGAGAAATTATGTAGATTGGATAAATACTATGCAGTACCTACTTACACTGATGTTTTTCCAATCCCTAAAAGGTTTTCTGAAATGATTACTAAGGAATGGGATAGACCAGGTGTACCATTCTCTCCCCCTCCTGTTTTTAAAAAGATGTTTCCTATAGACGTCGCTACACGGGACTTATGGCAGACGGTTCCTAAGATGGAGGGAGCTCTAGCTAAGCGTACCACTATCCCTGTCGAGGACAGTTGTGCTTTTCTAGATCCAATGGATAAAAAATTAGAGGGTTACCTTAAGAAAATTTTTATTCAACAAGGTTTTATTCTCCAGCCTCTTGCATGCATTGCCCCAGTCACTGCTGCCGCGGCTTTCTGGTTTGAGTCCCTAGAGGAAGCTCTACAGGTTGAAACCCCGTTGGAAGATATTATTGTCAAGCTTTGGGCCCTTAAGATAGCCAATTCATTTGTTTCTGACGCCTTTGTTCATTTAACCAAGCTAACGGCTAAAAATTCAGGTTTTGCTATTCAGGCGCGTAGGGCGCTAAGGCTTAAATCCTGGTCAGCTGACGTGACTTCAAAGTCTAAACTTCTCAACATTCCCTTCAAAGGACAGATCCTATTCGGGCCTGGACTGAAGGAGATCATTTCTGACATCACTGGAGGAAAAGGTCACGCCCTTACTCAAGACAGGTCCAACAAATTAAGTACCAAACAGTCTAGTTTTCGG
The DNA here is from genome assembly GCF_027579735.1 of Bombina bombina. Classification (NCBI taxonomy): domain Eukaryota; kingdom Metazoa; phylum Chordata; class Amphibia; order Anura; family Bombinatoridae; genus Bombina; species Bombina bombina. The sequence goes on from NC_069504.1 coordinate 149,196,775, forward strand.
CCCTTTCGAAACTTCAAGAGTGGTGCAGCTTCAACTTCCTCTAACACAAAACAAGAGGGAACTTTTGCCCAGTCTAAGCCGGTCTGGAGACCGAACCAGGCTTGGAACAAGGGGAAACAGGCCAAGAAGCCTGCTGCTGCCTCTAAGACAGCATGAAGGAGCAGCCCCCGATCCGGAAACGGATCTAGTAGGGGGCAGACTCTCTCTCTTCGCCCAGGCTTGGGCAAGAGATGTCCAGGATCCCTGGGCATTGGAAATTGTGTCCAAGGGTTATCTTCTGGAATTCAAAACCTCTCTCCCAAAAGGGAGATTTCATCTCTTTTATCTGCAAACCAGATAAAGAGAGAAGCATTCTTACATTGTGTTCAAGACCTCCTAGTTATGGGAGTGATCCACCCAGTTCCGCAGGAGGAACAGGGACAGGGCTTTTATTCAAATCTGTTTGATGTTCCCAAGAAAGAGGGAACATTCAGACCAATCTTAGATCTCAAGATCTTAAACAAATTTCTCAGAGTCCCATCCTTCAAGATTGAGACTATTCGAACCATCCTTCCTATGATCCAGGAGGGTCAATTACCGGCATTACCAGTTTGTGGCTCTTCCCTTCGGGTTGGCCACGGCACCAAGAATCTTTACAAAGGTTCTAGGGTCCCTTCTAGCGGTCCTAAGGCCGCGGGCTATAGCAGTAGCCCCTTACTCAGACGACATTCTGATACAGGCGTCGACTTTTCAAGTTGCCAGGTCTCACACGGACATTGTTCTGGCATTTCTGAGGTCGCATGGGTGGAAAGTGAACGAAGAAAAGAGTTCTCTATCCCCTCTCACAAGAGTTTCCTTCCTAGGAACTCTGATTCTGTAGAAATTAAGATTTACCTGACAGATGCCAGGTTGTCAAAACTTCAAAATTCCTACCGTGTTCTTTATTCTACTTCTCGCCCTTCAGTGGCTCAGTGTATGGAAGTAATCGGCTTAATGGTAGCGGCAATGGACATAGTGCCATTTGCCCGCCTACATCTCAGACCGCTGCAACTCTGCATGCTCAGTCAGTGGAATGGGGATTACACAGATTTGTTGCCTCTACTAAATCTGGATCAAGAGACCAGGGATTCTCTTCTCTGGTGGTTATCTCGGGTCCATCTGTCCAAGGGTATGACCTTCCACAAGCCAGATTGGACAATAGTAACGACAGATGCCAGCCTTCTGGGCTGGGGTGCAGTCTGGAACTCCCTGAAAGCTCAGGGCTTGTGTACTCAGGAGGAGACACTCCTTCCGATAAACATTCTGGAACTAAGAGCGATATTCAATGCTCTTCAGGCTTGGCCTCAGTTTACTGCGGTCAGGTTCATCAGATTTCAGTCGGACAACATCACGACTGTAGCTTACATCAACCATCAAGGGGGAACAAGGAGTTCCCTAGCAATGTTGGAGGTTTCAAAAATAGTTCTATGGGCAGAGGTTCACTCTTGCCATCTAGCCATCTATCAGCTATCCATATCCCAGGAGTAGAGAACTGGGAGGCGGATTTTCTAAGTCAACGGACTTTTCATCTGGGGGAGTGTGAACTCCATCCGGAGGTGTTTGCACAGTTGATTCAACTTTGGGGCAAACCAGAACTGGATCTCATGGCGTCTCGTCAGAACGCCAAGCTTCCTTGTTACGGGTTAAGGTCCAGGGATCCCAAGGCAGTGCTGATAGATGCTCTAGCAGCGCCTTGGTCTTTCAACCTGGCTTATGTGTTTCCACCGTTTCCTCTTCTCCCTCGTCTGATTGCCAAGATCAAGAAGGATAGAGCTTCGGTGATTTTGATAGCTCCTGCGTGGCCACGCAGGACTTGGTACGCAGATCTGGAGGACATGTCATCCTTTCCACCTTGGACTCTGCCGCTGAGGCAGGACCTTCTACTTCAAGGTCCCTTCAAACATCCAAATCTAATTTCTCTGCGTCTGACTGCTTGGAGATTGAACGCTTGATTTTGTCAAAACGTGGTTTTTCCGAGTCGGTCATTGATACCTTAATTCAGGCTTGAAAGCCTGTCACCAGGAAAATCTATCATAAGATATGGTGTAAATATCTTCATTGGTGTGAATCCAAGGGTTACTCATGGAGTAAAGTCAGGATTCACAGGATATTGTCTTTTCTCCAAGAAGGATTGGAGAAGGGATTGTTAGCTAGTTCCTTAAAGGGACAGATTTCTGCTCTGTCTATTCTTTTGCACAAGCGTCTGGCGGATGTTCCAGACGTTCAGGCGTTTTGTCAGGCTTTAGTTAGAATCAAGCCTGTGTTTAAACCTGTTGCTCCGCCATGGAGTTTAAATTTAGTTCTTAAAGTTCTTCAAGGGGTTCCGTTTGAACCTCTGCATTCCATAGATATCAATCTTTTATCTTGGAAAGTTCTGTTGTTGGTACCTATCTCTTCGGCTCAAAGAGCCTTCAGAGTTATCTGCCTTGCAGTGTGATTCCCCTTATATGATCTTCCATGCAGATAAGGTAGTTTTGCGTACCAAACCTGGGTTTCTTCCTAAGGTGGTATCTAATTAGAATATCAATCAAGAGATTGTTGTTCCGTCACTGTGTCCTAATCCTTCTTCAAAGAAGGAACGTCTATTACACAATCTTGACGTGGTTCATGCTTTAAAGTTTTATTTACAAGCTACTAAAGATTTTCGTCAAACATCTGCATTGTTTGTTGTCTACTCTGGACAGAGGAAAGGCCAAAAGGCTTCAGCAACTTCTCTTTCTTTTTGGTTAAGAAGTATAATCCGCTTAGCTTATGAGACTGCTGGCCAGCAGCCTCCTGTAAGAATTGCAGCTCATTCCACTAGAGTGGTGGCTTCTACATGGGCCTTTTAAAAATGAGGCTTCTGTTGAACAGATTTGTAAGGCGGCGACTTGGTCTTCGCTTCATACTTTTTCTAAATTCTACAAATTTGATACTTTTGCTTCTTCGGAGGCTATTTTTGGGAGAAAGGTCTTACAGGCAGTGGTGCCTTCTGTTTAAGCGCCTGCCTTGTCCCTCCCTTCATCCGTGTCCTATAGCTTTGGTATTGGTATCCCACAAGTAATGGATGAATCCATGGACTGGATACACCTTACAAGAGAAAACAAAATTTATGCTTACCTGATAAATTTATTTCTCTTGTGGTGTATCCAGTCCACGGCCCGCCCTGTCTTTTTAAGGCAGGTGTTTTTTTAATTTTTAAACTACAGTCACCACTGCACCCTATAGTTTCTCCTTTCTCTTGCTTGTCTTCGGTCGAATGACTGGGAGGTGGCAATTAGGGGAGGAGCTATATAGACAGCTCTGCTGTGGGTGATCCTCTTGCAGCTTCATGTTGGGAAGGAGAATATCCCACAAGTAATGGATGAATCATTGGACTGGATACAGCACAAGAGAAATAAATTTATCAGGTAAGCATAAATTTTGTTTTTGTCAGACCAAGGAGGAACGACTTCAAATTTTAGAAGATATTTGCAAAGCAAACATCCAACTGCATCCAGCAGAAAACAAGAGGATCCAGCAGAAACTACACCAGCATCAACCTCAGGTGGCACTGTCAGCTCCCCTACAATTGAAGCATCTACCACTTCTGGAAGGGGCAACATTTTACAAAGGTCTAGGCAAAATCAAATGACTAAGTATGTGAGACCACCAATTAGACAGAGCAAAGTGGATGAGTTTGCTAAAATGATTGCTCTGGATTTACAACCTTTTTCAATTGTCGATGACAAGGTATTTTGGAGTTTTATGTAGGCCATTGGTCCATAATACATTTTGCCAATCGGATACCATCGGCAACTTTGTTGGCACAGTTGTATGACAGAATTAAAGCAGAACGGTTAGTGAAAGTAAGCACATACCCTTCTCTGTGTATGATGATACTGCATCTAGTGTGATAACAGAAAATTACCTTAGTTTCCTACATCATATTATATTTTAAAAGTATTTATGTTTACACAGCCTCAAACTCTGTTTGTTTCAATGGTGCAGGGATTATAACCAGCTATCTCAAAAGATATTCTTAGATTCCAGCACAAACCAGTGTCTGACTTGGTGGCTGAATCAGTTTATTATTCCGGGAGTTTTTTTGCTCGTCCTACCTGGTCTGTGATCACAACAGATGCAATTCTTTCAGGCTGGAGAGCTGTTTGGGGCTCTGACAGGACAGGGGGTTTTGGGATCCTCGGGAGGCGAGGTTCACAATCAATGTTCTGGAACTCAGTGCAATTTTCATGGCCCTTCAAGCTTGGCCTCTATTGAAAAGGGAGTCTTATCTCTGTTTCCAGACAGACCATGTTACAGCAGTAGCTTATGCCAACCATCAGGGGGGAACTCACAGTTCCTTGGCTACGTTGGTGTCTCAAATTCTCTCTTAAACAGAAGACTATGCTTGCCTAATCTCTGTGATTCACATCTCAGGAGTGAACACTTGGGAAGCAGACTTTCTCAGTCTTCAGTCACTCGATCCGGGGAAGTGGTCTTTTCATCACAATGTGTTCTTGTGATTGTGGATCTTTGGGGCCTACCAGAAATCGATCTGATGGCCTCTCGTTTGAACCAAAAACTTCCCAGATACTTTGCAAGCGCCAGGGATCCTCAGGCAGTGGTGGTGGTGGATGCTCTCAAAGTTCCTTAGTCATTCCAGCCAGCTCATCTGTTTCCTCCTCCTTGTTCTTCTTTCCAGAGTGATTTCCAAGATAAAGCTAGAGAAGTAATTTGTAATCCTGATTACCCCAGTGTGGCCTCGCAGGATTTGATATGCAGATCTGTTTCTAATGTCCAGTTCCCCTTCTTGGCCTCTTCCTCTGTGGTCAGACCTATCTCAAGGTCCTTTCTACCATCCAGATCTAAAGTCTCTAAACTTGATGGCATGGAAATTGAAAGCTTAGTTCTGAGACAGAGACTTCTCAGATTCTGTGATTGACACTCTGATTTAGGCTTGTAAATCTGTTTCTAGGAAGATTTACCACAAAGTTTTGAAAATGTATATTCTTATTGATGTATAGACCTTAATTTTTCATGGAATTCTTTTAGGATACCTAGGATTCTTCAGTTTTTGCAGGATGGTTTGGATAAGGGTTTATCTGCCAGCTCCCTTAAAGGGAAGATTTCTGCTTTTTCGGTTTTGTTTCACAGGAAGATTGCCAAACTTCCTGATGTTCACTGTTTTGTTCAAGCTTTGATCCAAATTAAACCTGTTATCAAGCCTATTTCTCCTCAGAGTTTTAACCTTGTGTTAAAGGTTTGCATGCTCCTTGCTTTGAGTATGCATAAAGTGGAGATTAAACTACTTTCATGGAAAGCTTTTTCTATTGACCATATCTGCTGCTAGAAGAGTTTCTGAATTGTTTACTCTCTTGTGAGTCTCCTTATCTGTTTTTTTCATCAGGATAAGGCTGTTTTGCAGACTACATTTAATTTTTTGTCTAAAGTTGTTTCCTCACAGAACACTGGAAGGGAAATTCTTCTTCCCTCTTTGTGTCCTGATCCTAAGAATGCTTCTGAAAGATTTTTGCATTTTCTGCATGTTGTTAGGGATTGACATTTTTGTTAATGCTACTAAGGGTTTCAGACAAACCTCTAGTTTGTTTGTTCTTTTCTCTGGGCCTAGGATAGTTCAGAAGGCCTTGGCTATTTCTATAGCCTTTTGGTTGAAACTTGATTCACAGAGCTTATTTGGAGGTGGGTCCACAACGGATTAGACCTCATTCTACTAGGTCAGTAGAATGAGGCTTCAGTTGATCAAATTTGCAAGGCAGCCACTTGGTCTTCTTTGGATACCTTTAGTAAATTTTACCATTTTTATGTTTTTGCTTCCTCTTAAGCAGCCTTTGGTAGGAAGGACCTTCCATGAGTTGTCTGTTTGATTATATATATTCATTATAAGAGATTTTTTTTTTTTTTTGGTTTGTGGATTTATTTGCTCAGGGGGAAGTAAGCTAACTGCTTGTGGACTTCCACACCTTGGGTATTAGTTTCCATATGTAACAGATTGTGGACTCTCATCATCATGAAAGTAAACATAATTTATGCTTACCTGATAAATTAATTTCTTTCATGTTGTGAGAGTCCACTAGCCTCCACCCTTTGTTGTGTTCCTGGGGTTGATTTGTTTTGAGCACTTCCTGCTCCTTTTTTTACTTGTATTCCATTTTACCCCACTTGCTTGGCTATACATTAGACTAAGGTATGTGGAAGGAGGGGTTTTATAGAGCTCTTTGGGGTTGGGAAGCTTTGCCTCCTCCTAGTGGCAGAGAAGTATTTCCCAAATCTAACAGTTTGTGGACTCTCACCACTATGAAAGAAAGGAATTCAGGTAAGAATAAATTATGTTTTTATGGCAGTCACTTGTCAGTATATTGTTAAAAATTTTAAACTTTAATAATCTCTACTGGACTGCTCATTTACAGACATGCACACAGCCAACATCCTGGCAGGTGAACTTAAAAAGATTTGAGAAGATTTTGGGCATCACAAAGTTGTTGCTTGTGTCTCTGACAATGCTAGCAACATAAAAGCAGCTATCCCGAAGGCTGAATGGAAGCATGTGGCCTGCTTTGCCCACACTTTGAACTTAATTGTGAGGGAACGCATTGTGTTTACAGTGGCAAAGTTAAAGAATGTTGTTGAATATGTCAACAGAAGCACTGTTGCAACTGTCATTGTCTCCTCTGTGGAAGTTACCTTGTCTCAGGGATCTGCTGACCAAGGTCTCTTAGTTCATCAATGTCTAAATTCTCTGAGGCTGACTGTGTGGAGATTGACCGCTTAGTCCTAGCCAAGAGAGGCTTTTCCGAGAGTTATTTTTACTCTCATTTGAGCTTGTAAGCTGGTTGCTCGTCGCATCCTATCATATGTTGTGAAGGACCTACTTATTCTGTTCTCCAGGATGAACTGGAGAAGGGTTTTCTTTCATGTAATTAGCAAGAGTCCATGAGCTAGTGACGTATGGGATATACATTCCTACTAGGAGGAGCAAAGTTTCCCAAACCTTAAAATGCCTATAAATACACCCCTCACCACACCCACAATTTAGTTTTACAAACTTTGCCTCCCATGGAGGTGGTGAAGTAAGTTTGTGCTAGGTTCTACGTTGATATGCACTTCGCAGCAGGCAGAAGCCCGGTTTTCCTCTGAGTGCAGTGAATGTCATAGGGATGTGAAGAGAGTATTGCCTATTTGAATACAATGGTCTTCCTCTAGTGGATCTATTTCATAGGTTCTCTGTTATCGGTCGTAGAGATTTCTTCTCCTACCTCCCTTTTCAGATCGACGATATACTCTTATATACCATTACCTCTACTGATTCTCGTTTCAGTACTGGTTTGGCTATCTACTATATGTAGATGAGTGTCCTGGGGTAAGTAAGTCTTATTTTTTGTGACACTCTAAGCTATGGTTGGGCACTTTATATGTAAAGTTCTAAATATATGTGTTTAAACTTATATTTGCCATGATTCAGGATAATCAGTATTCCTTCATTCAGACTGTCAGTTTCATTATTTGGGATAATGCATATGAATAAATATTTTTTTCTTACCTTGAAAATTTTCAATTGACTTTTTTCCCTGCAGGCTGTTAGGCTCACGGGGGCAGAAAATGCTTCAATTTATTACGTCATTCTTGGCGCAAACTTTTTTGGCGCAAAATTTTGTCATTTCCGGCACCGTAATTGACGCCAGAAGTTTGTTCGTTGTTACGTCATTTTTTGACGCATGTGTGTTCAGACTTTTTTTTTGCGCCAAAAAATGTGGGCGTCGTTTTCGGCGTCAGAGGATGTGGCGTCATACCTGGCGCCAAAAAATATGGGCGTTGTACTTGGTGCCAATAATGTGGTTGTCATACTTGGTGCCAAAAATGTGGGCGTCATACTTGTTCCACTTTTTCTCACATTATTTAAGTCTCACTTTTTTGTTGCTTCTGGTTGCTAGAGGCTTGTTTGTTTTGCATTTTTTCCCATTCCTGAAACTGTCATTTAAGGAATTTGATAATTTTGCTTTATATGTTGTTTTTTTCTATTACATATTGCAAGATTTTCCATACACTGTTCCTGGATCAGAACATGCTGAGGGATTCCTGTTGACTGAGATCAGTCCTACCAAAGCTAAGTTCATTTATTTTAAATGTTATTAATGTTTATCTTTAGCTATGGTTTGTAATAAGTTAACATGATAAACTTTTACATGCAGAATCCATTAGTATTTATGCTTTATATATTGTTATTCTTTTTACATCTTATGTACAAGATATACTTAGAAATTTATAAGAATTTTTTTCTGATTCTATTTTAAAAGCTTTGTCTGACATCCCGCCTTCTAATAAATTTTTTAGGTCTTTTTCAAACTTCTTTTTTAGTTGATGAAGTTTCAAATGACCAACAACATAATGAATTATCCTTCTCTGATGGTGTTTTTTTCTCATTCCGAATTTTTCTTCATCAGATATTGACACTAACAAATTTTTTTTTTTTTTTTTTTTAAATTTTTTTTATTGAGACAACTTATTAAACAACAATATGCCAACAAATGCAGAATTGAGGGTACATTGAAATGTCATTGAATAATACAATTAAATGTCTGAAATTGCATACTTTTATATATAAAAAAAAAGGTGAGCGAAGATAAATGAAAATAAGGATGAGAGCAAGTCTATGTATTAGATGAGTCTCTTTTCTGGAAGTAACGTATTGCAGATACAGGTTTAGATATTGAGTCTGTGTCTAAAGATAATATTGGTACTCAGCATCATACAGATATGAAATGCTGGAATTTATACAAGACTGACATAATGGGTAAGAGAGAAGAAGAAGAAAAAAAAAAAGGGGGGGGGGGGGAGAGGGGGTGAAGGAACAAGAGAGTGGAAGATGATTAATAGGTCTATGGTGTGGTTTGAGGGCTTGAGGACCAGTTGGGAAACCTTGTGAGCCATGGGAGCCAAATTTCATGGAAGGCATTAGTGCTATCAAGTACTCTATACGAGTATTGTTCCATTTGGCCAATGTAATGTGTACATGTGATTACCTGTGAGAGAGTTGGCGACCTCTCCTCTCTCCAAGCCCTAGCCAGGGTCAGTTTCGTGGCCATGAGGACATAGATCGTGAGTGCTTCTCCAGTGGTGGTAAGGTTGGGCATCCGCATGTGTAAGAGGGTAACTTCAGGGGTGAATGGGGGGGCGAGGCCCAGTGCCCGGAGAAGTGTAAATACTTTCTTCCATAATGGCTGAATTACTGGGCAAGACCACCATATGTGGAGCGGGGAACCAGGCATCTTACATCCTCTCCAACACTCTGGGGATTGGGAGTGATAAATCTTGTGTAGGATAGTTGGTACATGGTGCCAACGGACCAAGATCTTATAATGTAGTTCCCACAGTGTGGCACAATGGAGGATGTTTTTGGTTATTTTGATTCTGGCATGCCAATCCTCTAGAGTAAGGGTGAGACCGATTTCTCTCTCCCAAGCCTGGTGTTGTGAAATTTTATGTAAGGGAGTCGGGTTGATAAGTATGTTGTAGTGAAGGGTCAGGAGATGTCGGAGAGCGTGAGCTCCCCGCCACGCTTTCTCCCAAGTGGTTAAAGGGCGTAGTGTTTGTTTGGGGTAACCCCATGTACGTAAGCGGGTGCTCAGTCTGAATCCCTCAAATTTCGCACACATTGCTGGGTGCGAGAGCCATATGTCCTCTTCATAGAGGTCAGAAACCTGTAGTGTGTGCACCTGTGGCCATAGGTCATAGTGGGAGTCTGGGAGGCAGAAGAGAGCAGCAGGGATTGTCATGGCGGGAGAGGGATAGGGGGAAATGTCTGGGTGGTGTCTGATTTGATCCCAAAATCGAAGTGTGTGTTTGAAGATAGGGTGTAGGCCGTCAACTTCTCTTCTATGGTGGGGGGGGATCCAGATTATATCGGAGAGGGTTATATTTGAGGGCAGTAGTGAGGATTCTAGAGAGTACCAGCAGAGATGTCTCTCAGGATCATTCCAGCGAAGGATATGTGAGAGTCTTGCAGCATTGTAATATGAGATCATATTCTGGAGAGCGAGGCCTCCCTGTAAGATCGGTTTTTCGAGTGTGCGACCCGAAGTCCTAGGTCGGCGGTCTCTCCAGACATATGAAGTGATTAGACTTTGGAATCTATTGAGGAGTGGTCTCGGGATGTTGTAAGGGATAGATCTAAAAAGATATGTAACCTTGGGAAGAAAGGACATCTTTATCGCGGCAATGCGGCCTGTCCAAGAGATCTCCCGAAACTCCCATTAATCTAGCAACCTCCCAAATTCCGGAAGTCTATCGGTATAATTCTGCGATATGGTGGTCAGGGGATCTGGGCTAAGGTGAACTCCTAGAATCTTGAGCGAGGAAGATTTCCATTGGAAATGATAGGTGGACTGTAGTATGGAGAGGGTTTGTGGAGGAATGTTTATGGGAAGGGCCTCAGTTTTAGTTACATTCAGTTTATAGAAACATAGTGAGCCAAATTTCTCGAGGAGAGTAAAGACTGCAGGAAGAGAAGTGTCAGGAGAGGTGAGGAAGAGAGTGATGTCATCTGCATAGAGGGAAATTTTATGGGCATGTGGTCCTATGGTCAATCCTATGGTCTGAGGGTCTAGTCTGATAGATTGAGCTAAGGGCTCACTTTTTTATTTTTTAATAGAGTACATTTGTTCTTTGTTCAAAATGTGTTCATTATTTTGGATATTGAAGTAACTAGTTCTTTTGATTTTAAAGACTATCTAACATTTAAATTCTGCTTATTTATCTTTTTTCCAGTTCCTCATACTAGGGAATGGAATAGGCTGAGAATTTTCTTTTAGTCCTTCTTTAAGGTTTTTAAATTGTATTCTTTGCCGGCAGTTAGTTTTGAGGAAAGATTCCCCAAGTTAATGGGGCTATCTCTACTCCTGCTAAATATACTATTATTCTTATAGCAAATAGTATTTATTTTTTTCCTTCAGATGGTTGTATTTTATTTAAGGAAAATTATTTTCAGGTACTTTTATTAGACCTGTAATTTATTTGGCTGATGTTGCAATTGCTTCATCTTTCTGGTTGGATGCTTTAAGATCAAGTATCTGATTATGATTTGTTTAGCATTGTTAAAAGGACAAAATCTACTACTCATTTGAAGTTCAGACTAAGTGCTATTGCATTGTCTTGCTATCTGGCATTTGTTGATTGCGCAAGTCCAGTGTGTTGACTGGTCCTTTAACTCGATTAACATGCTAATAATTTCATTTGTGTTGTCATTTTATTAAATATTTTCGCAAATGAGGTTTAATCTATGTCTTTAGCTATTTTAGCTAGAAGAACTTTGTGATTTTAATCTTGGAATGCTAATTTGATTTCTAAAATCCATATTTATTTTTTTCCAAGATAATCAATTATTTGGTTCATAATTGGATTCAATTCTTTAACTGTTACTCTGGGCTTCAAGATTGAGTTCTAAGACTAAACTTTAAGCTTATATTAGTTTTCTGTTCTTACTAAGGAACGGAATCCTGAATTCTTCCCCAAGTAACATGTTTATAATTGGAAGTTTTTTTCTTCATTCATTTAAGCCTTCTAAAAGTTCAAAGTCAGCTCCCCAAATTTGCATGTAGGTGCGGTTCTCATTCCAGCTTGGCTGGTAAGGGGCAGGTTAAGACTTTTTTGAAATTTGTTTGGTTCTATTCGGTCCAAACTTCTTAGACTTTGGGTACAGTATAGGATTCAGAGTAAAACCGTCTGTGAGAAGTCGCTTTTCTCTATCATATTCCAGCTATTCCAGTAAGACTAACACTTTCCTAAAGTGTGTTTCAGACCTATATGTTTTGGGTACTGGTGAAGTGCGGCTGGTCACCCGTTGGGGCTCAAGCGCTGCTGAGACCTGGAGTTTTCTGGGGTATTTATTCCAGTTTCATTTTAGGAACTGGGTTTTGGGGTTTTATTCAAGACTATTCATTGTTCCAAAGATAGAAAATCTTTTTGAATTGTCATATAAGTGTACCATCTTTTAGAATGGTGTTTATATGGTTTATTCTGCCTTTTTGGTCAGTGATGGCATTATTTGTTTACAATAGATAAAATAGATGCATATCTTCATTTTCTGTTTTCATTCAGATTATTTTTATTTTCTGAGATTCTCTTTTTTTGACAAGCATTACCAATTTGTTGCTTTTCCTTCTGGTCTAGCGACAGCTCTAAGAATCTTTTCAAGGTTCTCGGTGTTCCTTATTTGGACGGTATGGTGGTACTGGCTCAGTCTTTTCGTTCTGCGGAATCTCATACGATTCAACTTTGTTGTTTCTTCAAGACATGGTTAGAGGATCTTTTTATCAAAAGCTCCTTGATTCCTCGCACAAGGGTCACCTTTTTTAGGATTCCAGATAGATTGTGTCAATGTTTTTGTCTCTAACAGACAAGTGACAAGTTTATTAGGTTCCGTTTGTCGGTACCTTCAGTCTCTATTATTTCCTTCAAGTTGCTATATATGCATGGAAGTTTTAGGTTTCATGGCTGCAGCATTGGATTCGATTCCCTTTGCTCATTTCATAGGAAACCTTTCCAGTTTTTTATGCTGAATAATGGTGCAGGGATTCTAGGATATCACTTTTTATATCTTTGAATCCTAATGTTTAACTATCTTTGATTCGGTGGTTAAGATCACCATCATTTAGTTCTACAGGTCTCTTCGGTTCTTTCAACCTGGACCATGATCTCTACAGATGCAAGTCTTTTAGGTTGGGAGGCTGTCTGAGGATCTCTGTCAGCACAAGGGGTTTGGAAATCTCAGGAGGCGAGATTACCATTTGATATTTTGGAACTCTGTGCATTCTCAGAGTTCTTCAGTTGGTTTCTTTTTGAAGAAGAGACGTTTATTGTTTTTTCAGACAGACAATGTCACAACTGTGGCGTATGTCAATCATCAGGGTGGGATTATCAGTCCTTAGGCTGTGACAGAAGTATCTCGGATATTTGCTTGGGCTAAATCCAGCTCCTATCTAAATTCTGTGGTCTTTTTTCCCAGGTATAGACAATTGGGAAGCGGATTATCTCTGTTAATCAAGCTTTACATCCGGGAGAATGGTCTCTTTACCCAGATATGTTTTTCAATTTTTCAGATGTGAGGGCTTCCAGAAATAGATCTGATGGCATCTCATCTAAACAAGGAACTTCCCAGGGGCCTTTTCAGGTCCGGGGATCCTCAGGCGGAAGTAGTGTATGCATTGACACTTCCTTGGAATTATAAATCTGCCTATATTTCTTTCATGTAATTAGCAAGAGTCCATGAGCTAGTGACGTATGAAATATACATTCCTACCAGGAGGGGCAAAGTTTCCCAAACCTTAAAATGCCTATAAATACACCCCTCACCACACCCACAATTCAGTTTTACAAACTTTGCCTCCCATGGAGGTGGTGAAGTAACTTTGTGCTAGATTCTACGTTGATATGCGATTCGCAGCAGGTTGAAGCCCGGTTTTCCTCTCAGAGTGCAGTGAATGTCAGAGGGATGTGAAGAGAGTATTGCCTATTTGAATACAATGGTCTTCCTCTAGGGGATCTATTTCATAGGTTCTCTGTTATCGGTCGTAGAGATTTCTTCTCCTACCTCCCTTTTCAGATCGACGATATACTCTTATATACCATTACCTCTACTGATTCTCGTTTCAGTACTGGTTTGGCTATCTACTATATGTAGATGAGTGTCCTGGGGTAAGTAAATCTTATTTTTTGTGACACTCTAAGCTATGGTTGGGCACTTTATATGTAAAGTTCTAAATATATGTGTTTAAACTTATATTTGCCATGATTCAGGATAATCAGTATTCCTTCATTCAGACTGTCAGTTTCATTATTTGGGATAATGCATACAAATATATATTTTTTCTTACCTTGAAAAATTTTCAATTGACTATTCTTCCCTGCGGGCTGTTAGGCTCGCAGGGGCAGAAAATGCTTAATTTTATTGCGTAATTTTTGTCGCGAACTTTTTTGGCCCAAAATTTTGTCATTTCCGGCGATGTAGTTGACGCCAGAAGTTTGTTCATTGTTACGTCATTTTTTGACGCATGTGTTCAGACGTTTTTTTGCGCCAAAAAATGTGGGCGTCGGTTTCGGCATCAGAGGTTGTGGTGTAATACTTGGCGCCAAAAAATATGGGCGTTGTACTTAGCGCCAATAATATGGGTGTCATTCTTGGCGCCAAAAATGTGGGCGTCTTTTTTTTGTTCCACTTTTTTCTCACATTATTTGTCTCATTTTTTCATTGCTTCTGGTTTCTAGAAGCTTGTTATTTTGCATTTTTTTCTCATTCCTGAAACTGTCTTTTAAGGAATTTGATAATTTTGCTTTATATGTTGTTTTTTTCTATTCCATATTGCAAGATTTCTCGTACACTGTTCCTGTTTCAAAACATACTGAGGGATTCCTGTTGACTGAGTTCAGTCCTACCAAAGCTAAGTTCATATTGTTTTAAATGTTATGAATGTTTATCTTTAGCTATGGTTTGTTATAAGTTATCATGATAAACTTTTACATGCAGAATCCATTAGTATTTATGCTTTATGTATTGCTATTCTTTTTACATCTTATATACAAGATATACTTAGAAAATGTATAAGAATATTTTTCTGATTCTATTTTAAAGGCTTTGTCTGACTTTGCGCCTTCTAATAAAATTTTTAGGTCTTTTTCAAACTTCTTTTTTAATTGTTGAAGTTTCAAATGACCAACAACATTCTGATTTATCCTTCTCTGATGATGTTTTTTTCTCATTCAGAATTTTCTTCATCAGATATTGACACTAACAAATCTACTTTTTTATTAGAGTACATTTGTTTTTTGTTGAAAAGGTGTTGATTATTTTGGATATTGAGGTAACTAGTTCTTTTTCAAGACTAGCTAACATTTTATTTCTGCTTATTTTATCTTCTGTGTTTTCAGAGGTTTTTTTCCAGTTCCTCATACTAGGGAATGGAATAGGCTGAGAATTTTCTTTTATTCCTTCTTCAAAGGTTTTAAATTATATTCTTTGCCGGCAGTTAATTTCAATTTTGAGGGTTCTCCAATTTAATGGGGCTATCTCTACTCCTGCTAAATATGCTATTGTTTCTATAGCAAAATAGTATTTATTTTCCTTTTAGATGGTTGTATCTTCAGGTACTTTTCTTGGACCTGTGATTTATTTGGATGATGTTGCAATTGCTTCATTTTTCTGTTTACTTTAAGATCAAGTATCAGATTATGATTTATTTAGCATTGTTAAAGGGACAAAACCTACTGCTCATTTGAGGTTCAGACTAGGTGCTGTTGCATTTGTCTTGCATTTGTTGATTATGCAAGTCCAGTGTGTTGACTGGTCCTTTAACTGGATTAACATGCTAATAATTTCATTTGTGTCTTCATTTTATTGAATATTTTCGCAAATGAGGTTTAATCTATGTCTTTAGCTGTTTTAGCTAGAAGAATTTTGTGATTTCTAAAAAAATCCATATTTCTTTTTTTCCAAGATAATCAATTATTTGGTTCATAATTGGATTCAATTCTTAACTGTTACTCTGGGCTTCAAGTTTGAGTTCTAAGACTAAAACTTTAAGCTTATATTAGTTTGGTTGTTCTTACTAAGGAACAAAATCCTAAATTCTTACCCAAGTAACATGTTTTTAATTGGAAGTTTTTTAGTTCAAAATCAGCTCCCTAAATTTGCATGTATGTGCCGTATTCCAGCTTGGCTGGTAAGGGGCAGGTTAAGACTTTTTTGAAATTTGTTTGGTTCTATTCGGTCCAAATTTCTTAGATTTTGGGTACAGAATAAAATTCAGAGTAAAACAGTCTGTGAGAAGTCTTTTTTTCTCTATTATATTCCAGCTATTCCAGTTAAGGCTAACACTTTCCTTAAGTGTGTTTCAGTCCTATATATTTTGGGTAATGTTGGGGCTCAAGCGCTGCTCAGACCTGGAATCTTCTGGGGTATTTATTCCAGTTCCATTTTTAGGAACTGGGTTTTGGGGTTTTATTCAAAACTATTCATTGTTCCAAAGATAGAAAATCTTTTTTATATAAATGTACCATCTTTTAGATTGGTATTTATATGGTCTATTCTGCCTTTTTTGGGTCAGTGATAGCATTAATTGTTTTCATTAGATACAATAGATGCATATCTTCATTTTCTGTTTTCATTCAGATTATTTTTATTTTCTGAGACTGCGGAATCTCATATGATTCAACTTTGTTTTTTCAAGACATGGTTAGAGGATCTTTTAATCAAAAGCTCTTGATTCCTCACACAAGGGTCACCTTTTTTAGGTTTCCAGATAGTTTGTGTCACTGTCTTTGTCTCTAACAGGCAAGTGACAATTTTATTGGGTTCCGTCTGTCGGTACCTTCATTCTCTATTATTTCCTTCAGTTGCTATATATGCATGGAAGTTTGAATAATGGTGCAGGGATTCTTGGTTTTCACTTTTTAAATCTTCGAATCTTAATGTTTATCTATCTTTGATTCGGTGGTTAAGATCACCATCATTTAGTTCTACAGGTCTCTTTGATTCTTTCAACCTGGACCATGATCTCTACAGATGCGAGTCTTTTAGGTTGGGAGGCTGTCTGAGGATCTCTATCAGCACAAGGGGTTTGGAAATCTCAGGAGGCGAGATTACCATTTGATATTTTGTGCATTCTCAGAGTTCTTCAGTTGGTTTCTTTTTGAAGAAGAGACGTTTATTGTTTTTTTCAGACAATGTCACAACTGTGGTGTATGTCAATCATCAGGGTGGGACAATCAGTCCTTAGGCTGTGACAGAAGTATCTCGGATATTTGCTTGGGCTAAATCCAGCTCCTATCTAAATTCTGTGGTCTTTTTCCCAGGTATAGACATTTGGGAAGCGGATTATCTCTGATAATCAAGCTTTACATCCGGGAGAATGGTCTCTTTACCCAGATATGTTTTTCAATTTTTCAGATGTGAGGGCTTCCAGAAATAGATCTGTTGGCATCTCATCTAAACAAGGACCTTTCCGTCTCTAGTTCTTCTTCCAAAAGTAATTTCTAAAATTCTAATGGAGCGTTCGTTTGTACTGCTGGTGGCTCCAGCATGGCCTCACAGGTTTTGGTATGCGGATCTCATTCGGATGGCCAGTTGCCAACCTTGGACACTTCCGTTAAGACCAGACCTTCTATCTCAAGGCCCATTTTTCCATCAGGATCTCAAATCATTAAATTTGAAGGTATGGAGATTGAACGCTTGATTCTTAGTCATAGAGGTTTCTCTGACTCAATGATGCTATGTTACAGGCTCGTAAATCTGTCTCTAGAAAGATTTATTATCGAGTTTGGAAGACTTACATTTCTTGGTGTTCTCATAAATTCTCTTGGCATTCTTTTAGAATTCCTAGAATTTTACAATTTCTTCAGGATGGTTTGGATAAGGGTTTGTCTGCAAGTTCTTTGAAAGGACAAATCTCTACTCTTTCTGTTCTTTTTCACAGAAAGATCATCCTGATATTCATTGTTTTGTACAGGCTTTGGTTCGTATCAAGCCTGTCATTAAGTCAATCTCTCCTCCTTGGAGTCTCAATTTGGTACTGAGGGCTTTGCAGGCTCCTCCGTTTGAACCTATGCATTCTCTGGACATTAAATTACTTTCTTGGAAAGTATTGTTCCTTTTGGCTATCTCTTCTGCTAGAAGAGTTTCTGAGTTATCTGCTCTTTTTTGTGGATCTCCTTTTTTGATTTTTCATCAGGATAAGGCAGTGTTACTTCATGATATTCATTATTTTGTTCAGGCTTTGGTTCGTATCAAACCTGTCATTAAGCCAATTTCTCCTCCTTGGAGTCTTAATTTGGTTCTGAGGGCTTTACAGGCTCTTCTATTTGAGCATATGCTTTCTCTGGACATTATTTACTTTAATAGAAAGTATTGTTCTTTTTAGACATCTCTTCAGCTAGAACAGTTTTTGAATTATCTGTTCTTTCTTGTGAATCTCCTTTTTCTGATTTTTTTTTCATCAGGATAAGGTGGTTTTTGCTGTCCTCATTTCAATTCTTACCTAAAGTTGTGAATTCTAACATTAGGGAGGAATTATTGTCTTTTCCTAAGACTTCTTTGGTAAGATTCTTACATTCTTTGGATATGGTAAGAGTTTTGAAATCCTATGTTGAAGCTATTTAGATTTCAGACAGACTTCTAGTCTATTTGTTATCTTTTCTGGTTTTAGGAAGGTCAAAAGGCTTCTGCCATTTCTTTGGCATCTTGGTTAAACTTTTGATTCATCATGCTTATTTGGAGTCAGGTTGATTCCCGCTTCAGAGGATTACGGCTCATTCTACTAGGTAAGTCTCTACTTCCTGGGCTTTTTAAGAATTAAGCTTCTGTTGATCAGATTTGCAAAGCAATGACTTGGTCTTCTTTGCATACTTTTACTAAATTCTACCATTTTGATGTTTTCTCTCCTTTAAGAAGCAGTTTTTGGTAGAATAGTACTTCAGGCAGCTGTTTCAGTTTGATTCTTCTGCTTATAATTTCAGTTTTTTTCATTATAAAAATTGAAACTTTTGATTTGGGTAGTGGATTAATTTTCAGCGGAATTAGCTGTCTTTATTTTATCCCTCCCTCTCTAGTGACTCTTGCGTGGAAGTTCCACATCTTGGGTATCTGCTATCCCATACGTCACTAGCTCATGGACTCTTGCTAATTACATGAAAGAAAACATAATTTATGTAAGAACTTACCTGATAAATTCATTTCTTTCATATTAGCAAGAGTCCATGAGGCCCACCCTTTTTGTGGTGGTTATGATTTTTTTGTATAAAGCACAATTATTCCAATTCCTTATTTTTTTTTATGCTTTCGCGCCTTTCTTATCACCCCACTTCTTGGCTATTCGTTAAACTGAATTGTGGGTGTGGTGAGGGGTGTATTTATAGGCATTTTAAGGTTTGGGAATCTTTGCCCCTCCTGGTAGGAATGTATATCCCATACGTCACTAGCTCATGGACTCTTGCTAATATGAAAGAAATGAATTTATCAGGTAAGTTCTTACATAAATTATGTTTTTTTTCATCTCTTGTTCTTCATTTAAGAGTGATTTTCAAAATCATCAGAGAGCAATCTTTGGTGTGGCTGGTGGCTCCAGCATGGCCACACAGGTTTTGGTATATGGTTCTTGTTCGGATGTCCAGTTGCCAATCTTGGTTACTTCCATTAAGGCCAGACTTTATATCTTAACATTCGTTTTTTTCATCAGGAATTCAAATTATTAATTTGATGGTATGAAAATTTAACGCTTAGTACTTAGTCATAGAAGTTTCTCTGACTCAGTAATTAATACTATGTTGCAGGCTCGTAAATCTGTGTCTAGTAGGATTTATTATCGAGTTTGGAAGATTTACATCTCATGATGCTCTTCTTATGAATTCTCTTGGCATTCTTTTAGAATTCCTAGGATTTTTTAGTTTCTTTATAAGGTTTTTGTCTGCAAGTTCCTTGAAAGGACAAATATCTGCTTTTTCTGTGCTGTTTCACAGTAAGAATTGCTAAATCTTTATGATATTCATTGTTTTGTTCAGGCTTTGGTTCGTATCAAGCCTGTCATTAAGCCAATTTCTCCTCTTTGGAGACTTAATTTGATTCTGAAGGCTTTACAGGCTCTTCTGTTTGAGCATATGCTTTCTTTGGACATTAATTACTTTCATGGAAAGTATTGTTCTTTTTAGACATCTCTTCAGCTAGAACAGTTTTTGAATTATCTGTTCTTTCTTGTGAATCTCCTTGTTCTGATTTTTCATCAGGATAAGGTGGTTTTTCGATAAGGGGTGGCGATTCCACCTCTGGAGGTGCGCTATATGTCACACCATCCGGGTCCCAAATGGTTAACAAAAAAAGTATGATGATGCAGGCTGCTCTCCCAAAGACACAATGATGACAGCAAGAAACTTCCTGGAGTGGGAACAAAGAGGCGCCAAAATAGGGTGATATTGTATAGACAAAATGACGTGACAGCAAACAGCAAAAGAACTACTCACAAGCAGAGCGGCACTAAGGGTGCCAGATACAGCAGACCGGGACCTATTCGTCGCCCGGCAGACAAACACTCAGCTCGATTCTCAAGGCGATCACGAGGGATCCTTCCACCAATCCAAAGAGGGATTGTCTCCACACCTTCGTCCGTAGGACCAAACGGCCAATCAACGGTCAGCTGGAACACACACCTTCCACTGTAACAATACTCTGTTGGGGTTTGAACAAAGCAAAGCGGCAACTCACGCCAAAAGTAGGGCGGAAAAACTTGGAAAGGACTCCAAAGGGGTATATAATTAAAACTGTTTATTTAAAAGTTTTAAAACACATTCAACGCGTTTCTCGGCTACGCAGAGCCGTTTCATCAGGCAATAGTGTGCATATACACACCTGCAGTATATAAACCCCTCTGGACCAATCGGAATGCAGTTTTTCGACACTCCCCTATTGCTAGTAATCTCATATCCCCAATATGCTAAATAAACATCTAAGGGTGAATATTTAAGAATTAACAGTATAAAAAATACACAAACATTGGAATTAAATTTTAAATGCTCGGTTTGCGATATTGCACCCATTTATATCGATGCACTCGCAGCTAAAATTGCCAAAATAAATCAATTTGTAAATAAATAAACAAACTTTGTCACTCTAATAGATATTATAAAACAATAATACAAGACATTATAATTTAGATTTATTTATTTTCTTAATGCATGTTTGGTGAACTACATATAAACATATAAAAAATGAAAATATTACATGTGGTAGGATCGTACCAGAAATATTTTGATTTATACATATACAATTAATCTAATGCATATTTACAAGACTATATGAAAACATATAGATATATTACCATTTTTTAAAAATTAATTTTAATTAATTCTCCTCCAAAACATATTACAGCTCATTCTACCAGATCTCTTTCTAAATCTTGGGCTTTTAAAAATGAGACTTTGGTTGAATAAATTTGCAAGGCAGCAACATGGTCATCCTTACATACATATACTAAATTCTACCATTTTATTGTTCTTGCTTCTTCTGAAGCAGCCTTTGGTAGGAAAGTCCTCCAGGCAGCAATGTCTGGAAAATATGTCTGCCCTTTTTTCTCTTCCATTTATATCCTGCCCATCGTCACTTGTGGACTCCACAGCTTTGGTATAGTTTCACATGCGTATGTATGCTTAGATGATAAATACATTTTCTTTCATGTAATTGGCAAGAGTCCATGAGCTAGTGACGTATGGGATATACATTCTTACCAGGAGGGGCAAAGTTTCCCAAACCTCAAAATGCCTATAAATACACCCCCCACCACACCCACAATTCAGTTTTACAAACTTTGCCTCCTATGGAGGTGGTGAAGTAAGTTTGTGCTAGATTTCTACGTTCCCCAAGGCAGAACATGCTGTGATCTGAGATGTCATTGCAGAAAATGTAGCATGTCTGCAGAAAGAATGGGACACATGCAGGAACTGTTAGCATTTTCACTTTGTAGCGCTGCTCCACATTAGACTGTTCTCTTCAAACAGTGCTGTGCCCTGGCTGCACTTTGTAAGTTTTTCTTAACACAGTGCATCTAGAACAAATTGCTGTTTGAAAAGAACAGTCAAATATGGAACAGCGCTGGAAAGAAGCAGTGCATTTATTGTTGACGGGCTTTCAGGGACATTTTAAAAACTGAACAACATTTTTTTTTCTTTGCAGCTAATTTGCAATGCAATTTTCAACTGATGCACTATATAAAAACTTAAAAAATTGCTTTATTCTCCAGTTAATCAACACATTGCAACTGAAGTCATGCTTTAGTGTAACTGCCTAATTTAGAATTTAATTTTATTTCAAAGTGACCTGCAGACATTTTTTTAACTAAAAAAATCTCATCTCAGAAAGTGAAGAAAAGTTCTGCCTCTGAGTCTACGTTGATATGCGCTTCTCAGCATGCTGAAGCCCGGTTTCCTCGCAGAGTGCAGTGAATGACAGAGGGATGTGAAGGGAGTATTAACTATTGAATGC
Source organism: Bombina bombina (assembly GCF_027579735.1). Taxonomy (NCBI): domain Eukaryota; kingdom Metazoa; phylum Chordata; class Amphibia; order Anura; family Bombinatoridae; genus Bombina; species Bombina bombina. The sequence goes on from NC_069504.1 coordinate 149,218,784, forward strand.
AATGGTCATCCTAACTGGGATCTATTTCATAGGTTCTCTGTTATCGGTCGTAGAGATTCTTCTCCTACCTCCCTTTTCAGATCGACGATATGCTCTTATATACCATTACCTCTACTGATTCTCGTTTCAGTACTGGTTTGGCTATCTGCTATATGTAGATGAGTGTCTGGGTGAGTATGTTTTCTTTTATTTAAGACACTCTCAGCTATGGTTTGGCACTTTATATGTAAAGTTCTAAATATGTTTTTATACTTATATTTGCCATGATTCAGGTTAATCAGTATATTTCCTTTTTACAGACTGTCAGTTTAATTTTGGGAAATGTATATGAATAAATTTTTTTTCTTACCTGAAAATTTTTAAAATTGTCTTTTTTTTCTAAATTGCGGGCTGTTAGGCTTTTTTGGCGCGAGAATTACGTTTGTTGACGTTATGACCTCATTTCCGGCGTCTTAGTTGGCGCCGAGAGTTTTCACATGGTTGCGTCATCTATGACACTCGTGTTTATTGCAGACGTTTTTGGCGCCAAAAAATATTTTGTCAATTGTGGGCGTCATTCTTGGCGCCAGATTTTTTTACATTATTTAAGCAACATAGTAGATAAGGTTGAAAAAAGACTGAAGTCCATCGAGTTCAAGCTATACAAATCTAAAATACTTACAAAAAGCTCCAGTTAAGCTTAAATAACCCCATTAAAATGTGACCCATTTAATACTAGCAATCATATCCATGAATTTTGTTTATATACAGAAATTTATCCAGACTATTTTTAAATATATCAATGGTATTGGCATTCACTACTTCCTTTGGTAATGAGTTCCACAATTTTCTTGCTCTTACAGTGAAAAAACGTTTCCGTTGCAGGAGATTAAATCTCCTTTCCTCCAACCTTAAATTATGACCTCTTGTCAGAAACAATTTTCTTGGAATAAACAGAGCTTCTGCCATCTCTGTATATGGGCCTTGAATATATTTATATAAAGTAATCATGTCACCTCTCATGCGCCTTTTTTCTAAAGAGAACAGACCCAGTTTGGCTAGCCTTTCCTCATAGGTTAATTTCTCCAATCCCCTTATTAGCTTTGTGGCCCTTCTCTGAACTTTTTCTAGTTCTGCAATATCTTTTTTAGCAATCGGTTCCCAGAACTGCACTCCAAACTCAAGGTGAGGTCTTACCAGGGCTTTATATAATGACAGAATTATGCTTTCCTCCCTTGAATCAATGCCTCTTTTAATACATGCTAGTATCTTATTAGCCTTTGAAGCCGCTGCCCTGCATTGTGCACTCATCTTTAGCTTGTTATCTATTACTACTCCCAAATCCCTTTCCTCCTGTGTTTGGCTAAGTCTTGTCCCATTTAAAAAATACGTAGCCTGCTTATTTTTACTTCCAAAATGTAGAACCTTGCATTTTTCCGTAAATCTCATTTTCCATTCACTTGCCCATAGTTCTAATTTTACCTTTGTAAAGAGAGTTTGTCCTGCTCTGACCTAATGACTTTACTTAACTTAGTATCATCTGCAAAAATAGAGATGTCGCTATTTAATCCTTGCTCCAAGTCATTTATAAAAATATTAAAAAGAACAGGGCCCAATACTGATCCCTGGGGGACGCCACTGATTACCTTTGTCCAATCTGAGTATGATCCATTTACTACTTCTCGTTGCTCCCTATCTTTTATCCAGTTATTTGTCCATGAGCTAACATTTTCAGCTATTCCCAGTCCCTTAATTGTGTGCATTAATCTCTCATGTGGCACTGTATCAAATGCCTTTGCAAAATCTAAGTATATCACATCAACTGATTCCCCTTTATCTATATTTTTACTTACTTCCTCGTAGAATCTAATTAGATTAGTTTGACATGATCTATTTCTCCTAAAGCCATGCTGATTAGAACTCATAATCTTGCTTCTGGTTTCCAGAGGCTTATTCTGTTTGCATTTTTTCCCATTCCTTAATCTCATATAAGGAAATTGATAATTTTGCTCTATATGTTGTTTTTTTCTATTTACATATTGCAAGATGTCTCAAACTGACCCTGTATCAGAATCTACTTCTGGAATGATGCTGCCTGATGTCGGTTCTACCAAAGCTAAGTGCATTTGTTGTAAACTTGTGGTAACTGTTCCTCCGGCTGTAGTTTGTGTTAGTTGTCATGATAAACTTTCAAAAGCAGACAATATTTTCATTAGTAGTAATCCATTACCTGTTCTTGTTCCTTCAACATCTAATTTTCAGGATATTCCTGTTAATGTGAGAGAATTTGTTTCTAATTCTATTCAGAAGGCTCTGTCTGTTATACCACCTTCTAATAAACGGAAAAGGTCTTTTAAAACTTCTCATAAATTCGAAGAATTTTTAAATGACCGACAGCATTCTGATTTATCTATCTCTGATGAGGATCTATCTGGTTCAGAAGATTCTGTCTCAGATATTGACACTGACAAATCTTCATATTTATTTAAAATGGAGTATATTCGTTCTTTATTAAAAGAGGTGTTGATTGCATTAGATATGGAGGAGACTAGTCCTCTTGATATTAAAACCAGTAAACGTTTAAATTCGGTTTTTAAACCTCATATAGTTATTCCAGAGGTTTTTCCAGTTCCTGATGCTATTTCAGATGTAATCTCTAGGGAATGGAATAGTCTGGGTACTTCATTTACTCCTTCTCCAAGGTTTAAGAAGCTGTACCCTTTGCCGACTGATAGATTGGAGTTTTGGGAAAAGATCCCCAAAGTTGATGGGGCTATCTACTCTTGCTAAGCGTACTACTATTCCTACGGCGGATAGTACTTCTTTTAAAGATCCTTTAGATAGGAAGCTTGAATCTTATCTAAGGAAGGCTTATTTATGTTCAGGTCATCTTCTTAGGCCTGCTATTTCTTTGGCTGAAGTTGCTGCGGCTTCAACTTTTTGGTTGGAAACTTTAGCGCAACAAGTACCAGATCCTAATGTGTATAGCATTGTTAAGCTAATTCAACATGCTAATAATTTAATTTTGATATCATTAGAATTGATGTCAGATATATGTCTTAAGCTATTTTAGCTAAAAGAGCTTTATGGCTTAAATCCTGGAATGCGGATATGACTTCTAAGTCAACTTTGCTATCTCTTTCTTTCCAAGGTAATACATTATTTGGTTCTCAGTTGGATTCTATAATCTCAACTGTCACTTGGGGGAAGGGAGCTTTTTTGCCTCAGGATAAAAAATCTAAGGGTAAATTTAGGGCTGCTAACCGTTTTCGTTCCTTTCGTCAGAATAAGGAACAGAAACCTGACCCTTCCCCTAAAGGAACGGTTTCCAATTGGAAGCCTTCTCCAGTCTGGAATAAATCCAAGCCTTTTAGAAAACCAAAATAAGCTCCCAAGTCCGCATGAAGGTGCGGCCCTCATTCCAGCACATCTGGTAGAGGGCAGACTACGATTTTTCAAAGATGTTTGGATCAATTCAATCCAAAATCATTGGATTAAGAACATTGTTTCTCAAGGGTACAGAATAGGTTTCAAGATAAGACCGCCTGTGAGAAGTTTCTTTCTCTCACGCATTCCAGTAAACCCAGTAAAGGCTCAGGCTTTCCTGAAGTTTGTTTCAGACCTGGAGTTATCCGGGGTAATTGTGCCAGTGGGGTTTTATTCAAATCTGTTCATTGTTCCAAAGAAAGAAAATTCTTTCAGACCAGTTCTGGATTTAAAATTTTTGAATCTTTATGTAAGAATACCAACATTCAAAATGGTGACTATAAGGACTATTCTGCCTTTTGTTAAGCAAGGGCATTATATGTCCACAATAGACTTACAGGATGCTTATCTTCATATTCCGATTCATCCAGATCACTATCAGTTCCTGAGATTATCTTTTCTAGACAAGCATTACGAATTTGTTGCTCTTCCTTTTGGCCTAGCAACAGCTCCAATGATCTTTTCAAAGGTTCTCAGTGCCCTACTCTCTGTAATCAGAGAGCTGGGTATTGCGGTGTTTCCTTATTTGGACGATATCTTGGTACTTGCTCAGTCTTTACATTCTGCAGAATCTCACTCGAATCAACTAGTGTTGTTTCTTCAAAGACATGGTTGGAGGATCAATTTACCAAAAAGTTCCTTGATTCCTCAGACAAGGGTAACCTTTTTAGGATTCCAAATAGATTCAGTATCCATGACTTTGTCTCTAACAGACAAAAGACGTCTGAAATTGGTTTCAGCTTGTCAGAACCTTCAGTCTCAGTCATTGCCTTCAGTAGCTATGTGCATGGAGGTTTTAGGTCTCATGACTGCAGCATCGGACGCGATTCCCTTTGCTCATTTTCACATGAGACCTCTTCAGCTTTGTATGCTGAGCCAATGGTGCAGGGATTATACAAAGATATCACAATTAATATCCTTAAATCCCAATATTCGACTATCTCTGACTTGGTGGTTAGATCACCATCGTATAGTTCAAGGGGCCTCTTTTGTTCTTCCAACCTGGACTGTGATCACAACATATGCGAGTCTTTCAGGTTGGGGAGCTGTCAGGGGATCTCTGACAGCACAAGGAGTTTGGAAATCTCAAGAGGCGAGATTACCGATCAACATTTTGGAACTCCGTGCGATTCTCAGAGCTCTTCAGTTTTGGCCTCTTCTGAAGAGAGAACCGTTTATTTGTTTTCAGACAGACAATGTCACAACCGTGGCGTATGTCAATCATAAAGGTGGGACTCAGTCCTCAGGCTATGAAAGAAGTATCTTGGATACTTGCATGGGCGGAATCCAGCTCCTGTCTAATCTCTGCGGTCCATATCCCAGGTATAGACAATTGGGAAGCGGATTATCTCAGTCGCCAGTCTTTACATCCGGGAGAATGGTCTCTTCACCCAGATGTGTTTCTTCAGATTGTTCAGATGTGGGGGCTTCCAGAAATAGATCTGATGGCTTCTCATCTAAACAGGAAACTTCCCAGGTATCTGTCCAGGGATCCTCAGGCAGAAGCAGTGGATGCGTTGTCACTTCCTTGGAATTATCATCCTGCTTATATCTTTCCGCCTCTAGTTCTTCTTCCAAGAGTGATTTCCAAAATCATAATGGAGCATTCATTTGTACTGCTGGTGGCTCCAGCATGGCCACACAGGTTTTGGTATACGGGTCTTGTTCGAATGTCCAGTTGCCAACCTTGGCCACTTCCGTTAAGGCCAGACCTTCTATCTCAAGGTCCATTTTTCCATCAGGATCTCAAATCATTAAATTTGAAGGTATGGAGATTGAACGCTTAGTGCTTAGTCATAGAGGTTTCTCTGACTCAGTGATTAATACTATGCTGCAGGCTCGCAAATCTGTGTCTAGAAAGATTTATTACCGAGTTTGGAAGATTTGCATTTTATGGTGTTCTTATCATAAATTCTCTTGGCATTCTTTTAGATTTCCTAGAATTTTACAGTTTCTTCAGGATGGTTTGGATAAGGGTTTGTCTGCAAGTTCTTTGAAAGGACAAAGCTTTGCTCTTTCTGTTCTGTTTCACAGAAAAATTGATAATCTTCCTGACATTCGTTGTTTTGTACAGGCTTTGGTTCATATCAAACCTGTCATTAAGCCAATTTCTCCTCCTTGGAGTCTTAATTTGGTTTTGAGGACTTTACAGACTCCTCCGTTTGAGCCTATGCATTCTCTGGACATTAAATTACTTTCTTGGAAAGTATTGTTTTTTGTGGCCATCTCTTCTGCTAGAAGAGTTTCTGAATTATCTGCTCTTTCTTGTGAGTCTCCTTTTCTGATTTTTCATCAAGATAAGGCGGTTTTGAGGACTTCATTTAAATTTTTACCTAAAGTGGTGAATTCTAACAACATTAGTAGAGAAATAGTTGTCCCTTCATTGTGTCCTAATCCTAAGGATTCTTTGGAAAGATCTTTACATTCTTTGGACGTGGTAAGAGCTTTGAAATATTATGTTGAAGCTACTAAAGATTTCAGAAAGACTTCTAGTCTATTTGTTATCTTTTCTGGTTCTAGGAAAGGTCAGAAGGCTTCTGCCATTTCTTTGGCGTCTTGGTTAAAGCTTTTGATTCATCATGCTTATTTGGAGTCGGGTAAATCCCCGCCTCAGAGGATTACGGCTCATTCTACTAGGTCAGTTTCTACTTCCTGGGCTTTTAAGAATGAAGCTTCTGTTGATCAGATTTGCAAAGCAGCAATTTGGTCTTCTTTGCATACTTTTACTAAATTCTACCATTTTGATGTTTTCTCTTCTTCAGAAGCAGTTTTTGGTAGAAAAGTTCCTCAGGCAGCTGTTTCAGTTTGATTCTTCTGCTTATATTTTCAGTTTTTTTCATTATGCAGATTAAAACTTTTGATTTGGGTTGTGGATTGATTTTTCAGCAGAATTTGCAGTCTTTATTTTTATCCCTCCCTCTCTAGTGACTCTTGCGTGGAAGTTCCGCATCTTAGGTATCTGCTATCCCATACGTCACTAGCTCATGGACTCTTGCCAATTACATGAAAGCAAACATAATTTATGTAAGAACGTACCTGATAAATTCATTTTTCATATTGGCAAGAGTCCATGAGGCCCACCCTTTTTTGTGGTGGTTATGATTTTTTTGTATAAAGCACAATTATTCCAATTCCTTGTTGATGCTTTCGCTCCTTTCTTATCACCCCACTTCTTGGCTATTCGTAAAACTGAATTGTGGGTGTGGTGTGGGGTGTATTTATAGGCATTTTGAGGTTTGGGAAACTTTGCCCCTCCTGGTAGGAATGTATATCCCATACGTCACTAGCTCATGGACTCTTGCCAATATGAAAGAAATGAATTTATCAGTTAAGTTCTTACATAAATTATGTTTCTTTCATTATGTTTCTTTCATGGTGGGGAGAGTCCACAAGCCCCACCCAATTTTTATGAATAACAGAATTTGGAATTTTTGATGACGGTTACTATTTTGCATCTCTATTTTCCCTGCTTTGTCCTTTCCTACATTTTTTCTATTTCTCTTGCGTGGCTATACGTATATCTGGCATACCAGTGAGGTGGGAGTGATGAAGTGTTTTTAAGAAACTTTGCCTCATCCTAGTTGCTATCAAGTGAAACCCATGTATAATGGATCGTGGACTCTCACCACCATTAAATAAATTAATGTATCAGGTAAGCATACATTTTATATTTTTCTATTAGATTCCATGTGTCATGGCAGTGGACTATCACCACCTTATGAAAGAACACTAAATGTAATCTAACCTGACGAAAAAGTAATCTTTCATGGTGGTGAGAGTCCACAAGAACCTATCTTTTTTTTTTAACTTTAGACCCTTCTAACATGCACCTTGTTTATCCTGCTTGTTCTTCATTCTTTTCTGTTTTTCTACTTTCGCTTGACTATACGATGGACTGAGGTGATTCAGGAAGTGGGAGGGATTAAAGCTATTTGTGATGGGTAATTTTAGCCTGCCTCCTTGTGGAAAGGAGTTTAATACCATATGTCTGGCTCTCATCACCATTAAGCATAAATGTTTTATTCCAAACAGGTATCACATTTAAAAAAGCACAGCTTATAACATCTGTACATCCTAAAACACCAATTCTTTCCTCTGCTAGATGTGTTTTATTTACAGATAATCTTATGTGTTTTTTATGGTTTCTTAATAAAAAAATACAAATATAGAATCTGTTCGCGCCATAATATGTGATGTTGGTGATACATGGAAAAAAACTCATGTGACCAACTTTGTTCTACAAAATACAGGGAAGGAGTCACCTTCTAAAGAGAGGGGAGAATTCTTCAATCATATACTAAATGAACACCAGAAGCTTGCTGTAAAAAGAATCCTGAGTGGAGAGTGTCGACCAATGCCATACATTCTTTTTGGGCCACCAGGAACAGGAAAAACTATCACAGTCATTGAAGCTATTTTACAGGTGATTATTAATTATGCTACTGATATTGTAATATATTGAGCAATATTGTGTGTAGTTAAGACATTTAATCTTCTCTCATGTTCATCCTGGCACATATTGCATTCATGATTGATAGAGCATGCAATTTTAAGCAACTTTCTAATTTACTCCTATTATCATTGTTTCCTTCGTAATATTTTTATATGTTTCTATTCCACAGCGTGGACTCTGGTAAGATTGTTTACATTTTTACATATATTGCAGTGTGGCTCCTTTTATCTTAATAGAATCATGGGGTAATATCTCCTAAAGGGGGATTATTGAACAGTGGAGGTTGATCAAATGTGATGCTTTGATTTTGTGTGTGAGATTTATTGGGCTCATAGTCTGCTTGATATATGGCTGGAACGCACAGGTTTTTCCTTTGACTTTGAGTACTGCACAGCTTGTAGCTTGGTGTGCTTTTTCTCATAGCAGGGGCAGTCCTGCCTTGAGCACCATGTGACCGGTTGTGCTCTCGCTTTCGTTTCCTCTTTCCTGACCGAGCTGGCTGTCGGAGAAGACACTATTTCTCTGTTTCTCTTGTAAGGTGTATCCAGTCCACGGTTCATCCATTACTTGTGGGATATTCTCCTTCCCAACAGGAAGTTGCAAGAGGACACCCACAGCATAGCTGTCTATATAGCTCCTCCCCTAACTGCCACCCCCAGTCATTATCTTGCAACTCTCGACAAGATAGGAAGTATAAGAGATATGTGGTGACTTAGTGTAGTTTTTACCTTCAATCAAGAGTTTATTTTTAAACGGTACCGGCGTCGTACTGTTTTACTCCCAGGCAGAAATTAGAAGAAGAATCTGCCTGGAGGTTGATGATCTTAGTGGTTTGTAACTAAGGTCCATTACTGAAGAGTATGGGAAAGACTTCAGTTGGGGGAACGGTTTGCAGATTACCTGCTTTGAGGTATGTTAAGTATATTTATTTCTAGAGAGATAAGATCTAGAGAATGCTGACAGAGCCTTGTATAATTGAGGTAAGCCTGATGCAGTGATTTAACGACGACTGGGATCATGCTTACAAAAAAAGGGTAATATTCATGTTAATACTCATATTTCTTAGTGACAAAACGTTTACATGTTATATAGGAAGAACGTTTTTTCTCTGAGGGTGATAAATCGTTTTTTGGGGCCTAGTTTCCACATGGCTAGTCAGATACTCCTAGGAGTATTTTCTTAAGGCCCTCTGACATCGAGTGCATGGTGGGAGGGGCCTATTTTTGCGCTCTAGATGCGCAGTTCTTATTCAGACTGAGACATCCAGCTTCCCTAAAGGAGTCCTCTAGCATCTGAGGACCACTATAGAGGGCTTATTTCTTCCCTAAATCGTATTTGAGGGCAGGTAGGAGCCATAGCAGAGCTGTGGCAAGGTGTTTAACTGTTTATTAACGTTTTTCAAATCCGATTTGGGGCCTAAAGGGTTAATCATCCATTTGCAAGTGGGTGCAATACTGTTTTAGTCCCTTATACACACTGTAAAAATTTCGAAGAGTTTACTACTTTTTAACACTGTGTTGCAGTTTATGTGATAGTTTTTTTCTCTTAAAAGCACAGTACCGTTTTTGTTTAATTGCTGTTTCACATTTATTAAAGTGTTTTCCAAGCTTGCTGGTCTCATTATTAGTCTGTTAAACATGTCTGACATAGAGGAAACTCCTTGTTCAATATGTTTAGAAGCCATTGTGGAACCCCCTCTTAGAATATGTACCAAATGTACTGAAATTTCTATAAATTATAAAGACCATATTATGGCATTAAAGATTTATCACCAGAGGTTTCTCAGACTGACAAAAGGGAGGTTATGCCATCTAGCTCTCCCCACGTGTCAGAACCTATAACTCCCGCTCAAGTGACGGCAAGTACATCTAGCGCGTCCAATGCGTTTACCTTACAAGACATGGCGGCAGTTATGACTAATACCCTCACAGAGGTATTGTCTAAACTGCCAGGGTTACAAGGAAAGCGAGACAGCTCTGGGGCTAGAACAAATGCAGAGCTTTCTGACGCTTTAGTAGCTATGTCCGATATACCCTCACAATGCTCCGAAGCCGTGGCAAGGAAGTTGCTATCTGAGGGTGAGATTTCAGATTCAGGGAAGACGTTACTTCAGTCTGATTCGGAAATGACAGCCTTTAAATTTAAGCTTGAACACCTCTGCTTATTGCTCAGGGAGGTTTTAGCGACTCTGGATGACTGTGACACCATTGTTGTCCCAGAGAAATTGTGTAAAATGGACAAATAGTTTGCAGTGGCTGTTTACACTGATGTCTTTCCAGTCCCTAAGAGGTTTTCGGAAATTATTACTAAGGAATTGGATAGACCAGGTGTTCCGTTCTCTCCCCCTCCTGCTTTTAAAAAGATGTTTCCCATAGATGTCGTTATACGGGACTCGTGGCAGACAGTCCCTAAGGTGGAGGGTGCTGTTTCTACCCTAGCTATGCGTACAACTATCCCCGTCGAGGACAGTTGTGCTTTCTTAGATCCTATGGATAAAAAATTGGAGGGTCTCCTTAAGAAAAAATTTAGCCATCAAGGTTTTATTCTCCAGCCTCTTGCATGCATTGCCCCAGTTACTGCTGCAGCGGCTTTTTGGTTCGAGTCTCTTGAGGAGGCTCTACAGGTGGAGACCCTGTTAGATGATATTTTAGACAGGATTCAAGCTCTCAAGTTAGCTAATTCCTTTATTTCTGACGCCGTTATTCATCTAACCAAACTAACGGCTAAGAATTCAGGTTTTGCCATTCTGGCGCGCAGCAGACGTTACTTCAAAGTCTAAGCTTCTTAACATCCCCTTCAAAGGACAGACACTTTTCAGGCTGGGCCTGAAGGAGATCATTTCTGATATTACTGGAGGAAAAGGTCACGCCCTTCCTCAGGATAGGTCCAATAAATTAAGGACCAAACAGAATAATTTTCGTTCATTTCAAAACTTCAAAAGTGGCGCAGCTTCAGCTTCCTCTAATGCAAAACAAGAGGGAAATTTCGCCCAGTCCAAACCAGTCTGGAGACCGAACAAGGGGAAGCAGGCCAAAAAACCTGCTGCCGCCTCTAAGTCAGCATGAAGGAGTAGCCCCCGATCCGGGACCGTATCTAGTAGGGGGCAGACTTTCTCTCTTCGCCCAGGCTTGGGCAAGAGACGTCCAGGATCCCTGGGCATTAGAGATTGTTTCCCAGGGATATCTTCTGGACTTCAAAGCTTCATCTCCAAAGGGGAGATTTCATCTCTCACAATTATCTGTAAACCAGATAAAGAGAGAGGCATTCTTATGTTGTGTTCAAGACCTACTGGTTATGGGAGTGATCCACCCAGTTCCAAGGGAGGAACAGGGGCAGGGCTTCTATTCAAATCTGTTTATAGTTCCCAAAAAAAGAGGGAACTTTCAGACCAATCTTGGATCTCAAGATCCTAAACAAATTTCTCAGGGTCCCATCCTTCAAGATGGAGACTATCCGAACCATCCTCCCTATGATCCAGGAGGGTCGATATATGACTACCGTGGACTTAAAGGATGCTTATCTCCACATTCCGATTCACAGAGATCATCATCAGTTCCTCAGGTTCGCCTTCTTAGACCGACATTACCAGTTTGTGGCTCTTCCCTTCGGGTTAGCCACGACATTGAGAATCTTTACGAAGGTTCTAGGGTCCCTACTGGCGGTTTTAAGGCCACGGGGCATAGAGGTGGCTCCTTACCTAGACGACATTCTGATACAGGCATCGACTTTTCAAATCGCCAAGTCCCATACGGACATTGTTCTGGCCTTTCTGAGGTCTCACGGGTGGAAGGTGAACGAAGAAAAGAGTTCTCTCTCCCCTCTCACAAGAGTTTTCTTCCTAGGAACACTGATAGATTCAGTAGAAATGAAAATGTTTCGGACAGAGGTCAGGTTATCAAAGCTTCTAACTTCCTGCCGTGCTCTTCATTCCACTTCTCGGTCGTCAGTGGCTCAGTGTATGGAAGTAATCGGCCTAATGGTAGCGGCAATGGACATAGTTCCGTTTGCCCGCCTACATCTCAGACCACTGCAACTTTGCATGCTCAATCAGTGGAATGGGGACTACACAGATTTGTCTCCTCTGCTAAATCTGGATCAAGAGACCAGGGATTCTCTTCTCTGGTGGTTATCTCGGGTCCATCTGTCCAGGGGAATGAGTTTCCGCAGGCCAGAGTGGACTATAGTGACGACAGATGCCAGCCTTCTGGGCTGGGGCGCAGTCTGGAACTCCCTGAAGGCTCATGGTTCGTGGACTCAGAAGGAAGCCCTCCTTCCGATAAACATTCTGGAACTGAGAGCGATATTCAATGCACTTCAGACTTAGCCTATATCAACCATCAGGGGGGAACAAGAAGCCCCCTGGCAATGTTGGAGGTTTCAAAGATAATTCTATGGGCAGAGGTTCACTCTTGCCATCTCTCAGCTATCCATATCCCAGGAGTAGAGAAACTGGGAGGTGGATTTTCTAAGTTGGCAGACTTTTCATCCGGGGGTGTGGGAGCTCCATCCGGAGGTATTTGCCCAGCTGATTCAACTATGGGGCAAACCAGAACTGGATCTGATGGCGACTCGTCAGAACGCCAAGCTTCCTTGTTACGGGTCCAGGTCAAGGGATCCCCAGGCAGCGCTGATAGATGCTCTAGCAGTGCCCTGGTCCTTCAGCCTGGCTTTTGTGTTCCCACCATTTCCTCTCCTCCCTCGTCTGATTGCCAAGATCAAGCAGGAGAGAGCTTCGGTGATTTTGATAGCACCTGCGTGGCCACGCAGGACTTGGTATGCAGATCTAGTGGACATGTCATCCCTTCCACCATGGACTCTGCCGCTGAGGCAGGACCTTCTACTCCAAGGTCCATTCAAACATCCAATTCTAATTTCTCTGCGGCTGACTGCTTGGAGATTGAACGCTTGATTTTATCAAAACGTGGTTTCTCCGAGTCGGTCATTGATACCTTAATTCAGGCTCGAAAGCCTGTCACCAGGAAAATCTATCATAAGATATGGTGTAAATATCTTCATTGGTGTGAATCCAAGGGTTACTCATGGAGTAAAGTCAGGATTCCTAGGATATTATCCTTTCTCCAAGGATTGGAGAAGAGATTGTCAGCTAGTTCCTTAAAGGGACAGATTTCTGCTCTGTCTATTCTTCTGCACAAGCGTCTGGCAGATGTTCCAGACGTTCAGGCGTTTTGTCAGGCTTTAGTTAGAATCAAGTGTTACAAGAGAAAGGGAGGACGACGGCACTACTGGTGCTGCGTTCTTATTAGTATTAGTATCTCTCATATGTATTAATAGTATTGTTAGAGACAATCTAAATATACTTAGGAACTTAGGTGCTGTACACTTGAATAAAGCAACTAGAAAATATCAATTGCTGGGAGCAATTGAAAAGAGTGTACTTACATAGCACTCAGCAGCACAAATTTTTAACTAGCTAGATACCATAAGTGAGGAAGCCCAAGAAAGGCAAGTTAAAACTTAACTTTTATTAACTCTATTAAAAAATAACAAATTGCTAAAAAATATCAGCCAGTGTGACCGAGAGCGAAAGTGATTTCAAGGGGGTAAGATTACCTCCCAAATCGCAATATGTATAATATAAATACCCCTGTATAATATCCTAAGGGAGTGATACAAGTGTATCTCTTGAATCTGTTGGTTAAGGTGTGAGTCGATATCACAATAGGAGTACCCCTGCTATTATTCTTTATCTGAATCAGGGGATGTAAAGAGTAAAGTCACACCTTCCCAAATAAATGAATTAGATACAGTTGTCTCTGGGAGATGAGAGCTTTCAACGCTTTAGTATAATTAAATTTGGTATAGTGTACCAGGATAGATAGGGTTCTCTTATTATTTGCCAGTCAATTGAGGGTTACTGGTGAGATTCCCGTTATCCTTTTATTTGTCTAGCATAATGTAGTATCCTGGTATAGCTGGAATTATTATGTGGGTGGTACTGAAACTACAGTAATCAATTACTAAAGCCTCCAGGATGTGTTGACTCTAACAGTATCCACGCTATTGCCACAAATTAACGTTATATTGTGGTAAGCTATCTGGAGAATTAAATAATTTACTGAAATAGAATAATTATATGGTTCCCAAAAAATTAGCTTCGATTTTGCCCTAGTTGTTTTGGTCTCATTCCTATATAGAACACTGTTGTGATATAAGCCAAAACTGCCTTCTTACTCAATAATTCTTATGTGGTAAGTCAATCCCCAATAGTAATACACAAAGATCAATTCCCCAAACTTATTCTAGTAATATATTGTTGGTTATTGTAGTGTAATAACATTGAGAGGTGCTTGGTGTGACATACTTGGGTATAGTGAGACTTCAAGGACACTTGCACATTAGGTGCGTATCAATCCCTGTGAATTTATTGATTAGAAGGTAAAATTATATGATTACCCTAGGAGCTATTTGTGGCAAACGACCGCTATTCCTAAAAAACCAGTATTTCCCTTAGTCTGATCTGATTAGTTGTATATACTGACTCACTCGGTCTTACAAAGTACGTTGATAATATAGATAATACACAGACGTTTTAGTGCTTTGGTTATCTCGAGTGTGTTATTTAGCAGATAACTTGCACTTAGTGTCAAAGGGCCTTCCCGCGACTTGTGCTATGGTTACTGTTAGATTAAATATATTGTTGTTGTTGTTATTATAATTAGCACAGTAATATCGCTGAGAAAGCAACTTTAAATACTTATCGTAGAATATCTTAATTAGTTTCCCAACTTATAATTTCTGTGGGTACATTCTATTTGTAACTAATAGTGCAATTGTCTGGTATGTCTGAAGGGAACTGCTCGTTTTTTTCCTTTAGGTTGGAAATAGTAGTATAAGTAGACCAGTGTAAAACTAAGTATAAATGGGTTTCTGCTGGTATATAGTTAACGGTTCTTAAACTTCTATAAAAACAACTCTAGGAGTAATCAACAAAATATAATCCAGAGTGACGTCTCAGACACGGACGGTGAGGATAATATCAACAATGAACCCTCGGGTAATACTCCAAGTACATCCACCTCTGCCTTTTCCCTACCAGCTAGAAATAAGAGGAAGATTTTTTTAGATCAAGACACGTCAGAAGAGGCAGACCCTCCCGAAGAGGTCAAAAGTACAAACAAAAAACCGACCAGGTCCAGAGGCCACTACAGAGCTCCTCAACGGAGGGACAGGCAACATCAGAGAGCTCCGAGTCCCTTCTCCCAGATGAGACTAAATCATTAAAGGTTATCAACCTGTCTGAACATAAGTTATCCCCAGAGCACATCTCAGTACTATCAAAAGGTCTATCTTTCTGCCCTACGGGACAATTCAACAAGTTTGAAGTGATTAAAGACATACAGCTGTACATAAGAAAATTAAATCTAAAGAATTTTTTTGCGAAAAAATCCGATCCCACCCTATCAGAAGCCGATAGGAGGAGCTTACAAGATTTGGAAAGTCTATTGCAAGAAAGTGAACCTCAATCCAAATCCTGGAGATGCCAATTGAAAACTAAGTCTACCTTTGTACCAAAACAGAATCTATCTACACAGTTGGAAATATTCAATCAAGTGGTCTGCGAGGAAATCTCGCAATTGAAAACTCGATATTCACAACAGAATCTTACAAGAAGTGAAAAATCGGCCTTAAAAGAGATCAGGACCTGGGAGGACATAATAATAAGAGAGGCGGATAAAGGTGGAAATATTGTCCTATGGCCTTTATCGATGTACCTAAAACAAGTTGAAAAACAACTAAAAAATCGACAATGCTATCAAAAACTATTTAACAACCCTAGCGAGGCATACAGCAAACTTTATAATAACATCATCAAAGAAGGCCACAGCAAGGGAATCATAAAGGCAGATGAAACTAAGTTTCTAACAGTTAAACATTCGAAAGTTGCCACCTTCTACCTTATTCCCAAGGTCGACAAAAACATCATAAATCCCCCCGGAAGGCCCATCGTTTCAGGTAACGAGTGCCTTTCGGAAAAAGCCAGCCAGTATGTGGACCATAGATTAAGGGAATTTGTGGAGACACTACCCTCTTACGTCAAAGACACTATGGAGGTACTGCAAAGGCTTGAAAATATCAACACCAGGAAAGAAACTTGGCTTGTAACAGCGGACGTAGAGTCCCTATATACTTCCATAGAACATGACAAGGGACTGAAGGCAGTACAATTCTTTCTTAATCAAGGCTCCTCTGAAGAGGAAGATCACGATGTGTTCATCCTGAAATTATTGGAATTTGTCCTGAGATATAATTTCTTTACTTTTGCCAACCAGTTCTATCTCCAAGTCCAGGGCACGGCAATGGGCACGGCATGTGCCCCTACCTATGCCAACCTGTTCCTAGGATTCTGGGAAAAACATGTGGTATTCAATGATACCCATTCAGCCTTCACGGATAAAATACCCTTCTGGATCCGCTACATAGACGACATTCTGTTTATGTGGGAGGGGAGCAGGGAAGAACTAGAAGTTTTCCTTCAAAATCTCAATCAGAACGACTTAAACATAAAATTGACCTACATTATCAGGCCCATTTATCAAGCTCCGTATGGAGCTTGAAGGGCCGTGTTTCTGGCGAGTCTTCAGACTCGCCAGAAACACAACTTATGAAGCAGCGGTCAAAAGACCGCTGCTCCATAACCCTGTCCGCCTGCTCTGAACAGGCGGACAGGAATCGCCAGACATCAACCCGATCGAATACGATCGGGTTGATTGACAGCTCCCTGCTGGCGGCCGATTGGCCGCGAGTCAGCAGGGGGCGGCGTTGCACCAGCAGCTCTTGTGAGCTGCTGGTGCAATGTTAAATGCGGAGAGCGTATTGCTCTCCGCATTTAGCGAGGTCTTGCGGACCTGATCCGCAGTGTCGGATCAGGTCCGCAAGACCTTTGATAAATGGGCCTGAATGAGTCAATCAGAGATCAACTTTCTTGACCTTAACATCTTCAAAGATCAACAAGGACAAATACAAACCAACCTCTACAGAAAGGAAACTGCGACTAACAGTATTCTACATAATTATAGTTCCCATGCCCCCGGAACAACTAAATCATTGCCAGTGGGTGAATTTTTAAGGATAAGGAGAAACTGCAGCAATAGACAGCTCTTTAACGAACAATCAGAATTACTTGAAAAACGATTACTGGACAGAGGTTACAGTAAAAGAAACATCAAAAGAGCTAAAAACAGGGCTATCCAAACTAATCGCACTGACTTATTGCGCAAAAAACCAAGAAACAGGATGAACAAATCAGATTGATTCTAACATACAATCCACAGGTCCATGCAGTAAACCACATACTGAATAAACATTGGCACTTATTAACCTTAGACCAGGATCTAAAGCCAATAGTGGGTGACAGAGTCCAGATAGGATACAGAAGAACGCAGAATATCAAGAACATGGTATCTCGCAGCCACTATCAATTGGCAAAAACCAGGACTGCCATTCGGGCAGGGTCATTTCCATGTGGCACTTGTTCAATATGTAAACATATACGCAAGACAGACATGATACAGGATAGGTTCGGCCATACCCACAGAATGAAAAATTACATCAGCTGCACTTCAGAAAACATAATATACGTATTGTTTTGCAGCTGTTCCAAAATCTATGTTGGGATGACCAGCCGACAACTCAGAGTTAGAGTACAGGAGCATATAAGAAATATCAAGAACGCTGCCAAAGATCAGGAAGATGGCAAGACAATATCTTCTGTGGCATCCCATTTCTCCAACATAGGTGTGTCCGGTCCACGGCGTCATCCTTACTTGTGGGATATTCTCCTCCCCAACAGGAAATGGCAAAGAGCCCAGCAAAGCTGGTCACATGATCCCTCCTAGGCTCCGCCTTCCCCAGTCATTCTCTTTGCCGTTGTACAGGCAACATCTCCACGGAGATGGCTTAGAGTTTTTTAGTGTTTAACTGTAGTTTTTATTATTCAATCAAGAGTTTGTTATTTTAAAATAGTGCTGGTATGTACTATTTACTCTGAAACAGAAAAGAGATGAAGATTTCTGTTTGTAAGAGGAAAATGATTTTAGCAACCGTTACTAAAATCGATGGCTGTTCCACACAGGACTGTTGAGAGGAATTAACTTCAGTTGGGGGAACAGTGAGCAGACTTTTGCTGCTTGAGGTATGACACATTCTAACAAGACGATGTAATGCTGGAAGCTGTCATTTTCCCTATGGGATCCGGTAAGCCATTTTTATTACAGACAGTAAAAAAGGGCTTCACAAGGGCTTTTTAAGACTGTAGACATTTTCTGGGCTAAATCGATTTATATATAAACATATTTTATACTCCATAGCCTTGAGGAATTATTTTAATCTTGGGAATTTTGTAAAATAACCGGCAGGCACTGTATTGGACACCTTATTCTCTAGGGGCTTTCCCTAATCATAGGCAGAGTCTCATTTTCGCGCCTGTATTGCGCACTTGTTTTTGAGAAGCATGACATGCAGATGCATGTGTGAGGAGCTCTGATACATAGAAAAGACTTTCTGAAGGCGTCATTTGGTATCGTATTCCCCTTTGGGCTTGGTTGGGTCTCAGCAAAGCAGATACCAGGGACTGTAAAGGGGTTAAATATAAAAACGGCTCCGGTTCCGTTATTTTAAGGGTTAAAGCTTCCAAATTTGGTGTGCAATACTTTTAAGGCTTTAAGACACTGTGGTGAAATTTTGGTGAATTTTGAACAATTCCTTCATACTTTTTCGCAATTGCAGTAATAAAGTGTGTTCAGTTTAAAATTTAAAGTGACAGTAACGGTTTTATTTTAAAACGTTTTTTGTACTTTGTTATCAAGTTTATGCCTGTTTAACATGTCTGAACTACCAGATAGACTGTGTTCTGAATGTGGGGAAGCCAAGGTTCCTTCTCATTTAAATAGATGTGATTTATGTGACACAAAATTTAGAGAAAATGATGCCCAAGATGATTCCTCAAGTGAGGGGAGTAAGCATGGTACTGCATCATCCCCCCCTTCGTCTACACCAGTCTTGCCCACACAGGAGGCCCCTAGTACATCTAGCGCGCCAATACTCCTTACTATGCAACAATTAACGGCTGTAATGGATAATTCTATCAAAAACATTTTAGCCAAAATGCCCACTTATCAGCGAAAGCGCGACTGCTCTGTTTTAGAAAATACTGAAGAGCATGAGGACGCTGATGATATTGTTTCTGAAGAGCCCCTACACCAGTCTGAGGGGGCCAGGGAGGTTTTGTCTGAGGGAGAAATTTCAGATTCAGGGAAAATTTCTCAACAAGCTGAACCTGATGTGATTACATTTAAATTTAAGTTGGAACATCTCCGCGCTCTGCTTAAGGAGGTGTTATCCACTCTGGATGATTGTGAGAATTTGGTCATCCCAGAGAAACTATGTAAAATGGACAAGTTCCTAGAGGTCCCGGGGCCCCCCGAAGCTTTTCCTATACCCAAGCGGGTGGCGGACATTGTAAATAAAGAATGGGAAAGGCCCGGTATACCTTTCGTCCCTCCCCCCATATTTAAAAAATTGTTTCCTATGGTCGACCCCAGAAAGGACTTATGGCAGACAGTCCCCAAGGTCGAGGGGGCGGTTTCTACTCTAAACAAACGCACCACTATACCCATAGAAGATAGTTGTGCTTTCAAAGATCCTATGGATAAAAAATTAGAAGGTTTGCTTAAAAAGATGTTTGTTCAGCAAGGTTACCTTCTACAACCAATTTCATGCATTGTCCCTGTCACTACAGCCGCGTGTTTCTGGTTCGATGAGCTAGAAAAGGCGATCACTAATAATTCTTCTTCTTATGAGGAGATTATGGACAGAATTCGTGCTCTCAAATTGGCTAATTCTTTCACCCTAGACGCCACTTTGCAATTGGCTAGGTTAGCGGCGAAAAATTCTGGGTTTGCTATTGTGGCGCGCAGAGCGCTTTGGTTAAAATCTTGGTCAGCGGATGCGTCTTCCAAGAACAAATTGCTTAACATTCCTTTCAAGGGGAAAACACTGTTTGGCCCTGACTTGAAAGAGATTATCTCTGATATCACTGGGGGCAAGGGCCACGCCCTTCCTCAGGATAGGTCTTTCAAGGCCAAAAATAAACCTAATTTTCGTCCCTTTCGCAGAAACGGACCAGCCCCAGGTGCTACGTCCTCTAAGCAGGAGGGTAATACTTCTCAAGCCAAACCAGCCTGGAGACCAATGCAAGGCTGGAACAAAGGAAAGCAGGCCAAGAAACCTGCCACTGCTACCAAGACAGCATGAGATGTTGGCCCCCGATCCGGGACCGGATCTGGTGGGGGGCAGACTCTCTCTCTTCGCTCAGGCTTGGGCAAGAGATGTTCTGGATCCTTGGGCGCTAGAAATAGTCTCCCAAGGTTATCTTCTGGAATTCAAGGGGCTTCCCCCAAGGGGGAGGTTCCACAGGTCTCAATTGTCTTCAGACCACATAAAAAAACAGGCATTCTTGCATTGTGTAGAAGACCTGTTAAAAATGGGAGTGATTCATCCTGTTCCATTAGCAGAACAAGGGATGGGGTTCTACTCCAATCTGTTCGTAGTTCCCAAAAAAGAGGGAACGTTCAGACCAATCTTAGATCTCAAGATCCTAAACAAGTTTCTCAAGGTTCCATCGTTCAAAATGGAAACCATTCGAACAATTCTTCCTTCCATCCAGGAAGGTCAATTCATGACAACGGTGGATTTAAAGGATGCGTATCTACATATTCCTATCCACAAGGAACATCATCGGTTTCTAAGGTTCGCATTCCTGGACAAGCATTTCCAGTTTGTGGCACTTCCGTTCGGATTAGCCACTGCTCCAAGGATTTTCACAAAGGTACTAGGGTCCCTTCTAGCGGTGCTAAGACCAAGGGGCATTGCAGTAGTACCTTACTTGGACGACATTCTGATTCAAGCGTCGTCCCTTCCTCAAGCAAAGGCTCACACGGACATTGTCCTGGCCTTTCTCAGATCTCACGGATGGAAAGTGAACGTAGAAAAGAGTTCTCTATCTCCGTCAACAAGGGTTCCCTTCTTGGGAACAATAATAGACTCCTTAGAAATGAGGATTTTTCTGACAGAGGCCAGAAAGACAAAACTTCTGAACTCTTGTCAAATGCTTCATTCTGTTCCTCTTCCTTCCATAGCGCAGTGCATGGAAGTAATAGGTTTGATGGTAGCGGCAATGGACATAGTTCCTTTTGCGCGCATTCATCTAAGACCATTACAACTGTGCATGCTCAGTCAGTGGAATGGGGACTATACAGACTTGTCTCCGACGATACAAGTAAATCAGAGGACCAGAGATTCACTCCGTTGGTGGCTGTCCCTGGACAACCTGTCACAGGGGATGAGCTTCCGCAGACCAGAGTGGGTCATTGTCACGACCGACGCCAGTCTGGTGGGCTGGGGCGCGGTCTGGGGACCCCTGAAAGCTCAGGGTCTTTGGTCTCGGGAAGAATCTCTTCTACCGATAAATATTCTGGAACTGAGAGCGATATTCAATGCTCTCAAGGCTTGGCCTCAGCTAGCAAAGGCCAAGTTCATACGGTTTCAATCAGACAACATGACAACTGTTGCATACATCAACCATCAGGGGGGAACAAGGAGTTCCCTGGCGATGGAAGAAGTGACCAAAATCATTCAATGGGCGGAGACTCACTCCTGCCACTTGTCTGCAATCCACATCCCAGGAGTGGAAAATTGGGAAGCGGATTTTCGGAGTCGTCAGACATTTCATCCGGGGGAGTGGGAACTCCATCCGGAAATCTTTGCCCAAATTACTCAACTGTGGGGCATTCCAGACATGGATCTGATGGCCTCTCGTCAGAACTTCAAGGTTCCGTGCTACGGGTCCAGATCCAGGGATCCCAAGGCGACTCTAGTAGATGCACTAGTAGCACCTTGGACATTCAAACTAGCTTATGTATTCCCGCCGTTTCCTCTCATCCCCAGGCTGGTAGCCAGGATCAATCAGGAGAGGGCATTGGTGATCTTGATAGCTCCTGCGTGGCCACGCAGGACTTGGTATGCAGACCTGGTGAATATGTCATCGGCTCCACCATGGAAGCTACCTTTGAGACGAGACCTTCTTGTTCAAGGTCCGTTCGAACATCCGAATCTGGTCTCACTCCAACTGACTGCTTGGAGATTGAACGCTTGATCTTATCAAAGCGAGGATTCTCAGATTCTGTCATTGATGCTCTTGTTCAGGCCAGAAAGCCTGTAACTAGAAAAATTTACCACAAAATATGGAAAAAATATATCTGTTGGTGTGAATCTAAAGGATTCCCTTGGGACAAGGTAAAAATTCCTAAGATTCTATCCTTTCTTCAAGAAGGTTTGGAGAAAGGATTATCTGCAAGTTCCTTGAAGGGACAGATTTCTGCCTTGTCTGTGCTACTTCACAAAAAGCTAGCAGCTGTGCCAGATGTTCTAGCCTTTGTTCAGGCTCTGGTT
Source organism: Bombina bombina (assembly GCF_027579735.1). Lineage (NCBI taxonomy): Eukaryota > Metazoa > Chordata > Amphibia > Anura > Bombinatoridae > Bombina > Bombina bombina. The sequence continues at coordinate 149,241,171 of NC_069504.1, forward strand.
AGAATCAAGCCTGTTTACAAACCTTTGACTCCTCCTTGGAGTCTCAATTTAGTTCTTTCAGTTCTTCAGGGGGTTCCGTTTGAACCCTTACATTCCATTGATATTAAGTTATTATCTTGGAAAGTTTTGTTTTTGGTTGCAATTTCTTCTGCTAGAAGAGTTTCAGAATTATCTGCTCTGCAGTGTTCTCCTCCTTATCTGGTGTTCCATGCAGATAAGGTGGTTTTACGTACTAAACCTGGTTTTCTTCCGAAAGTTGTTTCTAACAAAAACATTAACCAGGAGATAGTCGTGCCTTCTTTGTGTCCGAATCCAGTTTCAAAGAAGGAACGTTTGTTGCACAATTTGGATGTTGTTCGTGCTCTAAAATTCTATTTAGATGCTACAAAGGATTTTAGACAAACATCTTCCTTGTTTGTTGTTTATTCTGGTAAAAGGAGAGGTCAAAAAGCAACTTCTACCTCTCTCTCTTTTTGGATTAAAAGCATCATCAGATTGGCTTACGAGACTGCCGGACGGCAGCCTCCTGACAGAATCACAGCTCATTCCACTAGGGCTGTGGCTTCCACATGGGCCTTCAAGAACGAGGCTTCTGTTGATCAGATATGTAAGGCAGCGACTTGGTCTTCACTGCACACTTTTACTAAATTTTACAAGTTTGATACTTTTGCTTCTTCTGAGGCTATTTTTGGGAGAAAGGTTTTGCAAGCCGTGGTGCCTTCCATCTAGGTGACCTGATTTGCTCCCTCCCTTCATCCGTGTCCTAAAGCTTTGGTATTGGTTCCCACAAGTAAGGATGACGCCGTGGACCGGACACACCTATGTTGGAGAAAACAGAATTTATGTTTACCTGATAAATTACTTTCTCCAACGGTGTGTCCGGTCCACGGCCCGCCCTGGTTTTTTAATCAGGTCTGATAATTTATTTTCTTTAACTACAGTCACCACGGTATCATATGGTTTCTCCTATGCAAATATTCCTCCTTTACGTCGGTCGAATGACTGGGGAAGGCGGAGCCTAGGAGGGATCATGTGACCAGCTTTGCTGGGCTCTTTGCCATTTCCTGTTGGGGAGGAGAATATCCCACAAGTAAGGATGACGCCGTGGACCGGACACACCGTTGGAGAAAGTAATTTATCAGGTAAACATAAATTCTGTTTTTCTGAAACGCCATCACTCAAACCCAAGAGAGCTCAAATGCCAAGGAATAGAAAAGATATCCTTGGGCATTAGAGGGGGCAATATCGAACAGGCCCTACTCAGAGCGGAATGTAGATGGATATATCTACTTGACAGCGTACACCCCAAAGGGTTAAATGAACAAAACAATTATTACTGTTTTTTATAAAAATTAAAATCCCTGAGTTTCAAATTTGATAACCAATGAGAAGAAGAAACTAATAAATCAAAAAGACAATAACAGATGAGGGGGTACACAGCTGGGTAGAAAAACACGAGATTATAATTGGGGGGATATGGAGTTAATTGCACAGACATATAACTGGGATAATATTATCAAGCCAAATGGTAACAAGAAAAACATAACGATAATAATCGCACTATCTCAGTGCAGGTATAATAAATAATTCAAGAATCTTAAAGTCAATCTGTACTGTGCAGAAGGAAGGAACACAGAGGCCATCCAGTAATACAAGGCCATAATATGGCACTAGTGTTATTGACTTTTGTATCTAGAGTCAAGCTGCACATTAAATCTATAATCAAAATTTAAAAACACATCCTTACAATCTCTCAATTTCCTTTTTGTTTTTAGCACCACCTTCCCCCCCCCCTTTTCTTTCTCCCCTTTATCCCCTGACAATATTCACGACACTTTGCCCACACTAATTATTATTCTTTAACCCTGGCACCGTCACCCCTCGCTTTTTTCATCACCTTTTCCCAAATATATAATTTTGATATGTCACTTGGACACGTATAGTACCCCTGAATAGGGGATAAGAGGACCCCGACACCCTATGCACTTTTGCACAACCTGAAAAAACCAAACTACAAATATATAATAATAGGTAGATATGATTACACAAAAATAAAATACCTTTTGTTAAAACTTATTCTAGGCACAGAAGCGTTAAACCTAATATGATAAAATAGTGGATGATATTCTTTTCCCCGCACGATTCACGTCAATAAGACAGCTTAACTTTAGTAAGAAGTAACCAACGAAATTTTATTTACTTTTGGGTTGGGAATATCCAAGCACATAAAACTGACATGCCACTACAGACTCAAAGTATATAAAGTTAGGAACCTAGTTCTATTTGGGACCACCTTCCCACCTTAACGATTATATCTGAAATAATGTTTACTCGCTTTTTCTAAGGAAGCAAACTTTCCAAAAAATCCCTCAATTTTTTATTTTATTTTTCATCTTTTATTCTTGCAGTATTTCTAATTACAAGTAGACACACCAAATAAGTCCATCTGAACATGCCACAGTTCCGAATAAACGCACGAATCCTTTCCTTGGCAGCTATAGATTTATCTCGTTATCTCCTGTTTACAGTGATATAAACATCTAGTCCTGCATTAATAACCAATGCAATACTAATATTTTACACGGTCGTCATAAAGTGGGTAGCAACCTGGCAATGACGACAGTACACACCTCCACTCGTAACCTATAGTAAGAAAGAAGGGACGAACCAACCAGATCGTCAGAATAGGGACCAGCCTCCCTGAGAACAGCCAATAAAAAGCCCTAAGAATGGCGGGCGCCCCACCTTTGACAAAGCCGTTCTAGGCAAAACATGTCAGGGCTACAGGAGATTACCTCTCCTTTTTAAACTTAAACAGCAGTGTGACTTGTTGAGCGAATGCTTTATCAGAATTTAATTTAAACCTGTATGTATGTGAGAGTGCTTGGTTGAAACTTATTTACGCTTTAGACAACTCAAGAATTCATTTGACCTAAGTATCCCTATAACTACTATCTCCCAGCGGCCGTTAAGATATTATAGCCACTGGGGGAAAGGGAGAAAAACAATTCCAAACAAATTAATAGTCCGGAATCAAAACCGTTAACTATATACCAGCAGAAACCCATTTATACTTAGTTTTACACTGGTCTACTTATACTACTATTTCCAACCTAAAGGAAAAAACGAGCAGTTCCCTTCAGACATACCAGACAATTGCACTATTAGTTACAAATAGAATGTACCCACAGAAATTATAAGTTGGGAAACTAATTAAGATATTCTACGATAAGTATTTAAAGTTGCTTTCTCAGCGATATTACTGTGCTAATTATAATAACAACAACAACAATATATTTAATCTAACAGTAACCATAGCACAAGTCGCGGGAAGGCCCTTTGACACTAAGTGCAAGTTATCTGCTAAATAACACACTCGAGATAACCAAAGCACTAAAACGTCTGTGTATTATCTATATTATCAACGTACTTTGTAAGACCGAGTGAGTCAGTATATACAACTAATCAGATCAGACTAAGGGAAATACTGTTTTTTTAGGAATAGCGGTCGTTTGCCACAAATAGCTCCTAGGGTAATCATATAATTTTACCTTCTAATCAATAAATTCACAGGGATTGATACGCACCTAATGTGCAAGTGTCCTTGAAGTCTCACTATACCCAAGTATGTCACACCAAGCACCTCTCAATGTTATTACACTACAATAACCAACAATATATTACTAGAATAAGTTTGGGGAATTGATCTTTGTGTATTACTATTGGGGATTGACTTACCACATAAGAATTATTGAGTAAGAAGGCAGTTTTGGCTTATATCACAACAGTGTTCTATATAGGAATGAGACCAAAACAACTAGGGCAAAATCGAAGCTAATTTTTTGGGAACCATATAATTATTCTATTTCAGTAAATTATTTAATTCTCCAGATAGCTTACCACAATATAACGTTAATTTGTGGCAATAGCGTGGATACTGTTAGAGTCAACACATCCTGGAGGCTTTAGTAATTGATTACTGTAGTTTCAGTACCACCCACATAATAATTCCAGCTATACCAGGATACTACATTATGCTAGACAAATAAAAGGATAACGGGAATCTCACCAGTAACCCTCAATTGACTGGCAAATAATAAGAGAACCCTATCTATCCTGGTACACTATACCAAATTTAATTATACTAAAGCGTTGAAAGCTCTCATCTCCCAGAGACAACTGTATCTAATTCATTTATTTGGGAAGGTGTGACTTTACTCTTTACATCCCCTGATTCAGATAAAGAATAATAGCAGGGGTACTCCTATTGTGATATCGACTCACACCTTAACCAACAGATTCAAGAGATACACTTGTATCACTCCCTTAGGATATTATACAGGGGTATTTATATTATACATATTGCGATTTGGGAGGTAATCTTACCCCCTTGAAATCACTTTCGCTCTCGGTCACACTGGCTGATATTTTTTAGCAATTTGTTATTTTTTAATAGAGTTAATAAAAGTTAAGTTTTAACTTGCCTTTCTTGGGCTTCCTCACCTATGGTATCTAGCTAGTTAAAAATTTGTGCTGCTGAGTGCTATGTAAGTACACTCTTTTCAATTGCTCCCAGCAATTGATATTTTTTAGTTAGAATCAAGCCTGTGTTTAAACCGGTTGCTCCGCTATGGAGTTTAAATTTAGTTTTTAAAGTTCTTCAAGGGGTTCCTCTACATTCCATAGATATCATGCTTTTATCTTGGAAAGTTCTGTTTTTGGTAGCTATCTTCGGCTCGAAGAGTTTCAGAGTTATCTGCCTTACAGTGTGAATCCCCTTATCTGATCTTCCATGCATATAAGGTAGTTTCTCCAACATAGGTGTGTCCGGTCCACGGCGTCATCCTTACTTGTGGGATATTCTCTTCCCCAACAGGAAATGGCAAAGAGCCCAGCAAAGCTGGTCACATGATCCCTCCTAGGCTCCGCCTACCCCAGTCATTCTCTTTGCCGTTGTACAGGCAACATCTCCACGGAGATGGCTTAGAGTTTTTTAGTGTTTAACTGTAGTTTTTATTATTCAATCAAGAGTTTGTTATTTTAAAATAGTGCTGGTATGTACTATTTACTCTGAAACAGAAAAGAGATGAAGATTTCTGTTTGTATGAGGAAAATGATTTTAGCAACCGTTACTAAAATCCATGGCTGTTCCACACAGGACTGTTGAGAGGAATTAACTTCAGTTGGGGGAACAGTGAGCAGTCTTTTGCTGCTTGAGGTATGACACATTCTAACAAGACGATGTAATGCTGGAAGCTGTCATTTTCCCTATGGGATCCGGTAAGCCATGTTTATTCAGAAAGTAAATAAGGGCTTCACAAGGGCTTATTAAGACTGTAGACTTTTTCTGGGCTAAATCGATTCATATATTACACATATTTAGCCTTGAGGAATCATTTAATCTGGGTATTTTGATAAAATAATATCGGCAGGCACTGTTTTAGACACCTTATTCTTTAGGGGCTTTCCCTAATCATAGGCAGAGCCTCATTTTCGCGCCGGTATTGCGCACTTGTTTTTGAGAGGCATGACATGCAGTCGCATGTGTGAGGAGCTCTGATACATAGAAAAGACTTTTTGAAGGCGTCATTTGGTATCGTATTCCCCTTTGGGCTTGGTTGGGTCTCAGCAAAGCAGATACCAGGGACTGTAAAGGGGTTAAAGTTAAAAACGGCTCCGGTTCCGTTATTTTAAGGGTTAAAGCTTCCAAATTTGGTGTGCAATACTTTTAAGGCTTTAAGACACTGTGGTGAAATTTTGGTGAATTTTGAACAATTCCTTCATACTTTTTCGCAATTGCAGTAATAAAGTGTGTTCAGTTTAAAATTTAAAGTGACAGTAACGGTTTTATTTTAAAACGTTTTTTGTACTTTGTTATCAAGTTTATGCCTGTTTAACATGTCTGAACTACCAGATAGACTGTGTTCTGAATGTGGGGAAGCCAGGGTGCCTTCTCATTTAAATAAATGTGATTTATGTGACACTGAAAATGATGCCCAAGATGATTCCTCAAGTGAGGGGAGTAAGCATGGTACTGCATCATTCCCTCCTTCGTCTACACGAGTCTTGCCCACTCAGGAGGCCCCTAGTACATCTAGCGCGCCAATACTCCTTACTATGCAACAATTAACGGCTGTAATGGATAATTCTATCAAAAACATTTTAGCCAAAATGCCCACTTATCAGCGTAAGCGCGACTGCTCTGTTTTAGATACTGAAGAGCATGAGGACGCTGATGATAATGGTTCTGAAATGCCCCTACACCAGTCTGAGGGGGCCAGGGAGGTTTTGTCTGAGGGAGAAATTTCAGATTCAGGGAAAATTTCTCAACAAGCTGAACCCGATGTGATTACATTTAAATTTAAGTTGGAACATCTCCGCGCTCTGCTTAAGGAGGTATTATCCACTCTGGATGATTGTGAGAATTTGATCATCCCAGAGAAACTATGTAAAATGGACAAGTTCCTAGAGGTCCCGGGGCTCCCAGAAGCTTTTCCTATACCCAAGCGGGTGGCGGACATTGTAAATAAAGAATGGGAAAGGCCCGGTATACCTTTCGTCCCTCCCCCCATATTTAAAAAATTGTTTCCTATGGTCGACCCCAGAAAGGACTTATGGCAGACAGTCCCCAAGGTCGAGGGAGCGGTTTCTACTTTAAACAAACGCACCACTATACCCATAGAAGATAGTTGTGCTTTCAAAGATCCTATGGATAAAAAATTAGAAGGTTTGCTTAAAAAGATGTTTGTTCAGCAAGGTTACCTTCTACAACCAATTTCATGCATTGTCCCTGTCACTACAGCCGCGTGTTTCTGGTTCGATGAACTAGTTAAGGCGATCGATAGTGATTCTCCTCCTTATGAGGAGATTATGGACAGAATCCGTGCTCTCAAATTGGCTAATTCTTTCACCCTAGACGCCACTTTGCAATTGGCTAGGTTAGCGGCGAAAAATTCTGAGTTTGCTATTGTGGCGCGCAGAGCGCTTTGGTTGAAATCTTGGTCAGCGGATGCGTCTTCCAAGAACAAACTACTTAACATTCCTTTCAAGGGGAAAACGCTGTTTGGCCCTGACTTGAAAGAGATTATCTCTGATATCACTGGGGGTAAGGGCCACGCCCTTCCTCAGGATAGGTCTTTCAAGGCCAAAAATAAACCTAATTTTCGTCCCTTTCGTAGAAACGGACCAGCCCCAAGTGCTACGTCCTCTAAACAAGAGGGTAATACTTCTCAAGCCAAGCCAGCCTGGAGACCAATGCAAGGCTGGAACAAGGGAAAGCAGGCCAAGAAACCTGCCACTGCTACCAAGACAGCATGAAATGTTGGCCCCCGATCCGGGACCGGATCTGGTGGGGGGCAGACTCTCTCTCTTCGCTCAGGCTTGGGCAAGAGATGTTCTGGATCCTTGGGCACTAGAAATAGTCTCCCAAGGTTATCTTCTGGAATTCAAGGGACTTCCCCCAAGGGGGAGGTTCCACAGGTCTCAATTGTCTTCAGACCACATAAAAAGACAGGCATTCTTACATTGTGTAGAAGACCTGCTAAAAATGGGAGTAATTCATCCTGTTCCATTAGGAGAACAAGGGATGGGGTTCTACTCCAATCTGTTCATAGTTCCCAAAAAAGAGGGAACGTTCAGACCAATCTTAGATCTCACGATCTTAAACAAGTTTCTCAAGGTTCCATCGTTCAAGATGGAAACCATTCGAACAATTCTTCCTTCCATCCAGGAAGGTCAATTCATGACCACGGTGGATTTAAAGGATGCGTATCTACATATTCCTATCCACAAGGAACATCATCGGTTCCTAAGGTTCGCATTCCTGGACAAGCATTACCAGTTCGTGGCGCTTCCTTTCGGATTAGCCACTGCTCCAAGGATTTTCACAAAGGTACTAGGGTCCCTTCTAGCGGTGCTAAGACCAAGGGGCATTGCAGTAGTACCTTACTTGGACGACATTCTGATTCAAGCGTCGTCCCTTCCTCAAGCAAAGGCTCACACGGACATAGTCCTGGCCTTTCTCAGATCTCACGGATGGAAAGTGAACGTGGAAAAGAGTTCTCTATCTCCGTCGACAAGGGTTCCCTTCTTGGGAACAATAATAGACTCCTTAGAAATGAGGATTTTTCTGACAGAGGCCAGAAAATCAAAACTTCTAAACTCTTGTCGGACACTTCATTCCGTTCCTCTTCCTTCCATAGCGCAGTGCATGGAAGTAATAGGTTTGATGGTAGCGGCAATGGACATAGTTCCTTTTGCGCGCATTCATCTAAGACCATTACAACTGTGCATGCTCAGTCAGTGGAATGGGGACTATACAGACTTGTCTCCGAAGATACAAGTAAATCAGAGGACCAGAGACTCACTCCGCTGGTGGCTGTCCCTGGACAACCTGTCACAAGGGATGACCTTCCGCAGACCAGAGTGGGTCATTGTCACGACCGACGCCAGTCTGATGGGCTGGGGCGCGGTCTGGGGATCCCTGAAAGCTCAGGGTCTTTGGTCTCGGGAAGAATCTCTTCTACCGATAAATATTCTGGAACTGAGAGCGATATTCAATGCTCTCAAGGCTTGGCCTCAGCTAGCGAAGGCCAAGTTCATACGGTTTCAATCAGACAACATGACGACTGTTGCGTACATCAACCATCAGGGGGGAACAAGGAGTTCCCTGGCGATGGAAGAAGTGACCAAAATCATTCAGTGGGCGGAGACTCGCTCCTGCCACCTGTCTGCAATCCACATCCCAGGAGTGGAAAATTGGGAAGCGGATTTTCTGAGTCGTCAGACATTGCATCCGGGGGAGTGGGAACTCCATCCGGAAATCTTTGCCCAAATCACTCAACTGTGGGGCATTCCAGACATGGATCTGATGGCCTCTCGTCAGAACTTCAAGGTTCCTTGCTACGAGTCCAGATCCAGGGATCCCAAGGCGACTCTAGTAGATGCACTAGTAGCACCTTGGACCTTCAAACTAGCTTATGTATTCCCGCCGTTTCCTCTCATCCCCAGGCTGGTAGCCAGGATCCATCAGGAGAGGGCGTCGGTGATCTTGATAGCTCCTGCGTGGCCACGCAGGACTTGGTATGCAGATCTGGTGAATATGTCATCGGCTCCACCATGGAAGCTACCTTTGAGACGAGACCTTCTTGTTCAAGGTCCGTTCGTACATCCGAATCTGGTCTCACTCCAACTGACTGCTTGGAGATTGAACGCTTGATTTTATCAAAACGAGGGTTCTCAGATTCTGTTATTGATACTCTTGTTCAGGCCAGAAAGCCTGTAACTAGAAAAATTTACCACAAAATATGGAAAAAATATATCTGTTGGTGTGAATCTAAAGGATTCCCCTGGGACAAGGTAAAGATTCCTAAGATTCTATCTTTTCTCCAAGAAGGATTGGAGAAAGGGTTATCTGCAAGTTCCTTGAAGGGACAGATTTCTGCCTTGTCTGTGTTACTTCACAAAAAGCTGGCAGCTGTGCCAGATGTTCAAGCCTTTGTTCAGGCTCTGGTTAGAATCAAGCCTGTTTACAAACCTTTGACTCCTCCTTGGAGTCTCAACTTAGTTCTTTCAGTTCTTCAGGGGGTTCCGTTTGAACCCTTACATTCCGTTGATATTAAGTTATTATCTTGGAAAGTTTTGTTTTTGGTTGCAATTTCTTCTGCTAGAAGAGTTTCAGAATTATCTGCTCTGCAGTGTTCTCCTCCTTATCTGGTGTTCCATGCAGATAAGGTGGTTTTACGTACTAAACCTGGTTTTCTTCCGAAAGTTGTTTCTAACAAAAACATTAACCAGGAGATAGTCGTGCCTTCTTTGTGTCCGAAACCTGTTTCGAAGAAGGAGCGTTTGTTGCACAATTTGGATGTTGTTCGCGCTCTAAAATTCTATTTAGATGCTACAAAGGATTTTAGACAAACATCTTCCTTGTTTGTTGTTTATTCTGGTAAAAGGAGAGGTCAAAAAGCAACTTCTACCTCTCTCTCTTTTTGGATTAAAAGCATCATCAGATTGGCTTACGAGACTGCCGGACGGCAGCCTCCTGAAAGAATCACAGCTCATTCCACTAGGGCTGTGGCTTCCACATGGGCCTTCAAGAACGAGGCTTCTGTTGATCAGATATGTAGGGCAGCGACTTGGTCTTCACTGCACACTTTTACCAAATTTTACAAGTTTGATACTTTTGCTTCTTCTGAGGCTGTTTTTGGGAGAAAGGTTTTGCAAGCCGTGGTGCCTTCCATTTAGGTGACCTGATTTGCTCCCTCCCTTCATCCGTGTCCTAAAGCTTTGGTATTGGTTCCCACAAGTAAGGATGACGCCGTGGACCGGACACACCTATGTTGGAGAAAACAGAATTTATGTTTACCTGATAAATTACTTTCTCCAACGGTGTGTCCGGTCCACGGCCCGCCCTGGTTTTTTAATCAGGTCTGATAATTTATTTTCTTTAACTACAGTCACCACGGTATCATATGGTTTCTCCTATGCAAATATTCCTCCTTAACGTCGGTCGAATGACTGGGGTAGGCGGAGCCTAGGAGGGATCATGTGACCAGCTTTGCTGGGCTCTTTGCCATTTCCTGTTGGGGAAGAGAATATCCCACAAGTAAGGATGACGCCGTGGACCGGACACACCGTTGGAGAAAGTAATTTATCAGGTAAACATAAATTCTGTTTTTGCGTACCAAACCTGGGTTTCTTCCTAAGGTGGTATCTAATAAGAATATCAATCAGGAGATTGTTGTTCCGTCACTGTGTCCTAATCCTTCTTTAAAGATGGAACGTCTATTACACAATCTTGACGTGGCTCGTGCTTTAAAGTTTTATTTACAAGCTACTAAGGATTTTCGTCAAAAATCTGCATTGTTTGTTGTCTACTCTGGACAGAGGAGAGGCCAAAAGGCTTCGGCATATTCTCTTTCTTTTTGGCTGAGAAGCATAATCCGTTTAGCTTATGAGACTGCTGGCCAGCAGCCTCCTGAAAGAATTACAGCTCATTCCACTAGAGCGGTAGCTTCCACATGGGCTTTTAAAAATGAGGCCTCTGTTGAACAGATTTGTAAGGCGGCGACTTGGTCTTCGCTTCATACTTTTTCTAAATTCTACAAATTTGATACTTTTGCTTCCTCGGAGGCTATTTTTGGGAGAAAGGTCTTGCAGGCAGTGGTGCCTTCCGTTTAAGTTCCTGCCTTGTCCCTCCCTTGTCCCTCCCTTCATCCGTGTCCTAAAGCTTTGGTATTGGTATCCCACAAGTAATGGATGAACACCTGGACTGGATACACCTTACAAGATGAAACAAAATTTATGCTTACCTGATAAATTTCTTTCTCTTGTGGTGTATCCAGTCCACAGCCCGCCCTGTCACTTTAAGGCAGGTGTTTTTTATTTTTAAACTACAGTTACCACTGCACCCTATAGTTTCTCCTTTTTTTTTTGCTTGTCTTCGGTCAAATTACTGGGGGTGGCAGTTAGGGGAGGAGCTATATAGACAGCTCTGCTGTGGGTGTCCTCTTGCAACTTCCTGTTGGGAAGGAGAATATCCCACAAGTAATGGATGAACCCGTGGACTGGATACACCACAAGAGAAATAAATTTATCAGGTAAGCATAAATTTTGTTTTATCTTGTAAGGTGTATCCAGTCCAGGTGTTCATCCATTACTTGTGGGATACCAATACCAAAGCTTTAGGACACGGATGATGGGAGTTGTTTTTGTCTGGGTCCAGGAGGTGGTGAGTGCCCCAGCCAATGGGAGTATAAACGTGCCGTTTTTGAGAAATAAAGATAGTTTAATTTTTGTGTCCTACTGTCTTTAGCTTAAGCTATGGAGGACTCTGAGATAATAGAGGGTACTCCCTCTATTCCAAATAGTAATACCTGTTTATATCAGGTGGCCTTGGTATGCCCGCCCTCTCAACTATGTTCCACATTTCTTTAGAACGTTATTAGATCAAAGAAGGTAAACCAATTTAGTACCATTGAGCCATCCAGCTCTGAGGACTTGCCGTCCCGTGAGGTGCATACCCAACGATCTTCTCCTTCTACACACGCAGCTTCCTCTAGCACGCTTGATCCTCCATCTGGATTTTACCACGCAGTTAAAAACGGTGGTGTCTGAGGCCCTCAGTGCTTTACCTCGCCCTGCTAAGTGCAAGTGGAAGGTTAAACATAGCTCTCCTGCCCGGGGGGTGGGGGGGGGGGTTTGTCATGTAATTTATTGGATTTATCTGCTTTGTCGCAGTTATGCGAGGATGAGTTGCTTTCTGAGACTTCAGAGGGTCTACTTTCTGGGATGGAGTCTGCTGCCTCTAAGCCTCCTTCTGCAGAGGAACCAGCCTTTAGATTTAAGATTGAATACTTACGTTTTCTTCTAAAGGAAGTCCTGTCTACATTAGAGGTTCCAGAGGCCAAGCTGCCTGATGAACCTTTGATTCCAAAATTAGAGTTTACGAGGACAGGGTAGTGCCTTTTAATTTTCCTGTGCCTGTAAAGATGGCAAACATTATTAAGAACGAATGGGTCAGAATTGGATCTTCCTTTAAAAATTATTCCCGGTCCCGGACTCTCAATTGGAATTGTGGGTTCCGTCCCTAAGGTGGATGACGCTATCTCCACGTTTGCCAAACGTACCACTATCCTGCTTTAAGATAGCTTGTTGTTCAGAGATCCAATGGATAAGAAGATCGAAACTCTTCTAAGAAAGATGTTTCAACATACGGGATACTTGTTTCAACCAGCAATGGCCGTTGCCACAGTTGCTGGAGCAGCTACCTACTGGTGCGACTCCTTATCAGAATTGATCAAGGTGGAGGGTCCCCTCAATGTTATCCAGGATAGAATTAAAGCCTTGAGAATTGCTAATTCTTTTATCTGTGATGCAAACATGCAGATTATTCGCCTAAATGCTAAGGTTTCTGGCTTTTCGGGTCAGGCGCTCTGGCTGAAATCCTGGTCTGCGGATATGACTTCTAAGTCCAGTTTTCTTTCCCTTTTAAAGAATTTTTTTTTATTTGGTCCAGGCCTGGACTCCATTATCTCCACGGTTACTGGGGGGCAAGGGTGCCTTCTAACCACAAGATTAAAAAAACAAGTCTACGGGACAAAGTTCTAATTTTCGTTCTGATAAATCCCAATGACAGCAGCCCTCGGCTAAGGCAGAGCAAACCAAGAGTACTTGGAAGCCGGCTCATTCCTGGAATAAATCCAAGCAGCAAGAAGCCTGCCGAGACTAAATCGACATTAAGGGGCTGCCCCCGATCCGGCGCTGGATTGTGTAGGGAGCAGACTGTCGCTTGGTTCAGGGACTTGCATTATCCATGGGTCCTGGAGGTCGTAGCTCAGGGATACAAGATAGGTTTCAAATCCCATCCACCCAAGGGCAGATTTCTCCTCTCAAGCCTGTCTTTCAGACCAGAAGAGGTAAGCCTTTCTGGGATGCGTACATGATCTGTCATCCTTAGGGTCATTGTCCCCTTAGGTTCATTGTCCCGGTACCTACCACAGAAAGAGTTTTGGGATACTATTCAAACCTTTTCGTGGTCCCAAAGAAGGAGGGAACTTTTCGCCCAATTCTGGACCTAAAGTGCTGAAACAAAATTTTTAAACATCTCCTCGTTCAAGAGTTAGACTTAGTTCAGGAAGGACAGTTCATGACCACTACAGATAATGATTACCTTCATGTTCTAATCCACAAGGATCACTTTCAGTTCATAAGGTTTGCGTTCCTGGAGCAGCACTTCCAGTTCATTGCACTTCCGTTTGGTCTAGCTACTGCTCCAAATTTTTTTACAAAGGTTCTAGGGGCACTTCTAGCTGTTGCCAGAACCTGGGTATATCAGTAGCTTTCTACTTGGTACAAGCACCATCTTTTAGTCTGGCGGAGGACCATTCGGAATCTCTTCGATCTCATGGATGGAAGATAAATCTTATTCCAAGCACCAGGGTGGAATTCCTGGGTACTATCATAGACTCCATATTTATAAGGATATTTCTAACAGACCAAAGACGTTACAAGCTTTCTTCGGCATGTCTTACCCTCCGGAAGTGCTGTCCAGAGGCTGAACCAAGAAAAAAAAATAATTATATGCCTTTTTCAAATAAAGATAGCAAGAGAACGAAGAAAAATTTATAATAGGAATAAATTAGAAAGTTGCTTAAAATTGCATGCTCTATCTGAATCGCAAAAGAAAAAAATTGGGTTGTGTCCCTTTAAGGCCCTCTGTGTCTCAGTGTATGGAGGTAATTGGTCTCATGGTATCAAGCATGGACATCATTGCCTTTGCCAGTTTCCATCTCAGACCACTGCAACTGTGCATGCTGAGGCAGTGGAACGGCGATCATTTGGATGTCTCAACAGATCTCTATGGACAATTGGTCGAGAGAATTGCTTTCTCTTGGTGGCTCTGTCCAGGTCATCTGTCCCGAGTGATATCCTTCTTAAGACCATCCCGTGAGATTGGTCTATCAGGATGGGGAGCAGTTTGGGGAGCCAAGAATGCGCAGGGCCTGTCGTCTCAGTAGGAATGCTCCTTCCCGATCAATATTCTGGAACTTCAGCAATCTTCAATGCTCTGAAGGCTTGGCCCCTTCTAGGTTCATCCCGGTTTATCAGATTCCAATCAGACAATAGAACATCGGTGGCTTACATAAGCCATCAAGGGGGAACGAGAAGCTCCCTAGCAATGAGGGAGGTATCTCAAATTCTGGAGTGGGCAGAGGCGCACAGCAGGTTTTTCTGAGAGAGTGATTGATACTCTTATTCAAGCTCGTAAGCCGGTTACTCGTCGCATCTATCATAAGGTGTGGAGAACCTACTTATTCTGGTGTGAAGAGCGTGGATTTTCTCCTGTTAAGTGTAGTCAGTCCACGGGTCATCATTACTTATGGGATATTAACTCCTCCCCAACAGGAAGTGCAAGAGGATCACCCAAGCAGAGCTGCTATATAGCTCCTCCCCTCTACGTCACACCCAGTCATTCTCTTGCACCCAACTAATAGATAGGATGTGTGAGAGGACTGTGGTGATTAAACTTAGTTTTTTATATCTTCAATCAAAAGTTTGTTATTTTAAACGGCACCGGAGTGTGTTGTTTCCTTCTCAGGCAGAATTTGAAGAAGAATCTACCTGAGTTTTTGTGTATGATCTTAGCGGACGTAACTAAGATCCGTTTGCTGTTCTCGGCCATTCTGAGGAGTAAGGTAACTTCAGATCAGGGGACAGCGGGCAGGTTCACCTGCAAAGAGGTATGTTGCAGTATATTATTTTCTAAGGAATGGAATTGACTGAGAAAATACTGCTAATACCGATATAATGTAAGTACAGCCTTAAATGCAGTAGTAGCAACTGGTATCAGGCTGATATGTATATATGTTTACACTTAAGTATTTCTGGGGAATGGCACTTCACTGGGAAAATACTATATGCATATAACTTTTAGCCTAACTTGCAGTGTGAGCGACTAGCAGCAGGCTTTTTAATGACATTTCATATATTAGATTTTAAACGTTTACTGGCATGTTAAATCGTTTAATTATCTGAGGTACTTGGTGAAAAATTGTTTTGGGCTTTATTTTCCACATGGCTGTCGTTTGTTTTAAATTAAAACAGTTTACTGAGCTTCCCTCACTGTTGTAGTGTGAGTGGGAGGGGCCTATTTTGGCGCTTTTACTACGCATCAGAAATTCAGTCACAGTCTGCCTTTTTCTCCCTGCATGATCCAGGACGTCTCCACAGAGCTCAGGGGTCTTCAAAACTAGTTTTGAGGGAGGTAATCACTCACAGCAGATCTGTGAGACTGTGCTTTGACTGTGATAAAAACGCTTATATTTTCAATTGTTATCCGTTTTTTTCTGATATTAAGGGTTAATCATCCATTGCTAATGAGTGCAATCCTTTGCTAAATTTGGTTTTTATAACTAATCCGGTTCATTCCATTGATATCAAGCTGTTATCTTGGAAAGTTCTGTTTTTAATGGCTATTTCCTCGGCTCGAAGAGTCTCTGAGTTATCGGTCTTACATTGTGATTCTCCTTATCTGATTTTTCATTCAGACAAGGTAGTTCTGCGTACTAAACCTGGGTTCTTACCTAAGGTAGTCACTAACAGGAATATCAATCAAGAGATTGTTGTTCCATCATTGTGCCCTAACCCTTCTTCAAAGAAGGAACGACTTCTGCACAATCTGGACGTAGTCCGTGCCCTGAAATTTTATTTACAGGCAACTAAAGATTTTCGCCAAACTTCTTCCCTGTTTGTCGTTTATTCTGGACAGAGGAGAGGTCGAAAAGCATCTGCTACCTCTCTATCTTTTTGGCTTCGTAGCATAATACGCTTAGCCTATGAGACTGCTGCACAGCAACCTCCTGAAAGGATTACAGCTCATTCTACTAGAGCTGTGGCTTCCACTTGGGCCTTTAAGAACGAGGCCTCTGTTGAACAGATTTGCAAGGCTGCAACTTGGTCTTCTCTTCATACTTTTTCCAAATTTTCCAAATTTGACACTTTTGCTTCTTCGGAGGCTGTTTTTGGGAGAAAGGTTCTTCAGGCAGTGGTTCCTTCCGTATAGAGATCCTGCCTGTCCCTCCCGTCATCTGTGTACTTAGCTTTGGTATTGGTATCCCATAAGTAATGATGACCCGTGGACTGACTACACTTAACAGGAGAAAACATAATTTATGCTTACCTGATAAATTCCTTTCTCCTGTAGTGTAGTCAGTCCACGGCCCGCCCTGTTTTTTATGGCAGGTCTAAATTTTTAAATTATACTCCAGTCACCACTGCACCCTATAGTTTCTCCTTTCTCGTTTGGTTCTCGGTCGAATGACTGGGTGTGACGTAGAGGGGAGGAGCTATATAGCAGCTCTGCTTGGGTGATCCTCTTGCACTTCCTGTTGGGGAGGAGTTAATATCCCATAAGTAATGATGACCCGTGGACTGACTACACTACAGGAGAAAGGAATTTATCAGGTAAGCATAAATTATGTTTTCCTGGCATAAAATTAAGGTTGCCAGGATCTTATCGTTTCTCCAGGAAGGGCCTTTCTGCCAGTTCCCTGAGGGGACAGATTTCGGCCCTATTTGTTATACTGCACAAGAGACTCTCCGAGCTTCCCTATGTACAGTCCTTTAAGGCTCTGATTAGGATCAGATTTGTGTTTAGAATTGTTTTAAATCTTGTTATTAAGTTTTTGCAACAGGCTCCGTTTGAGCCTATGCATGAGATTGACATTAGATTGTTGTCCTGGAAGGTTCTTTTTCTACTGGCTATTGATTCTGCGCGCAGAGTACTAAGTTAGGTTTTCTTCCTAAGGGTGTGTCAGACCGCAACATCAATCAAGAGATTGTGGTTCCTTCTTTGTGTCCAAATCCAACTGTTTGTTGTCTATTCCGGGAAGCGTAAGGGACAGAAGGTCTCTTAGACTTTATCTTTTTGGTTACGGAGTGTTATCCTCTTGGCTTATGAGAAAATGGGACATAAACCTCCTCAGAGGATTACGGCTCATTCTACTAGAGTAGTGGCTTCCTCTTGGGCCTTTAAGAACAAGGTCTCTATGGATCAGATTTTTAAGGTGGCTACCTAATCTTCCTTACATACTTTTTATAAATTTTACAAGTTAAATGTTTTTGCTCTAGCTGAAGCACGTTTCGGAAGAGGGGTTTTGCAGGCTGTGGTGCCCTCAGATTAGGGTCTGTCCTCTTCTCTCTCTCTGTTAATCTTTCTTTCATTCTCTTTCTTGTTTCTCTCATTCATTCTTTTTCTCTTTCTTTCGTTCTTTTTTTTCTCTTTCTATCTTTCTCTCTTTCTTTCTCTTTCTTTCTTTCTTTCTCTTTCATTTTTTCTTTCTTTCTCTTTCTCTTTTTTTCTTTTTCTCTCTCTTTCTTTCTCTTTCTTTCTCTCTTTTCTTTATCTTTCTTTCTCTTTTTCTTTCTTTCTCTTTATTTCTCTTTCTTTCTCTCTTTCTCTTTTTCTCTATTTCTCTTTCTTTCTTTCTCTCTCTTTCTCTTTCTTTCTCTCTTTCTCTTTCTTTCTCTCTCTCTTTCTCTTTCTTTCTCTCTCTTTCTCTTTCTTTTTCTTTCTTTCGTTCTCTTCTCTTTCTTTCTATTCTCTTTCTTTCGTTCTTTCTTTCTTTTTCTTTCTCCTTTTTATCTGTCTGTCTCTCTCTCTCTCTCTTTCTTTCTCTCTCTTTCCTAAGATATAGTGAGTCCACGACTTTATCATTTACTTTTGGGAATATCTCTCCTGGCCAGTAGGAGGCAAAGAACACCACAGTCAAATTAAGTATCACTTCCCTTCCCACAAAACCCAGTCATTCTCTTTGCCTTGGTCCATGGAGCAGGTGAAGTTTTGGTATCTGAAGAAAATTGGATTCTTTTACTTCAAGCAAGTTTTTAGCTGAAAGCCAGAGTAGGTTTACTCTGATCTTTCTCTTTCAAGATCGGGTCTAGCCGTACTCCACGTTAATCTCTTCAGTAGAGTGGTAGTGGATTTTAAGCAGTTAGGAACTTGTGAGTTAGACCTCACTGCGTAGGTTTACTCTGTTCTTTCTTTTTCTTTCATGTAATTGGCAAGAGTGCATTAGCTAGTGACGTATGGGATATACAATCCTACCAGGAGGGGCAAAGTTTCCTATACCTCAAAACGCCTATAAAAACACCCCTCACCACACAAACAATTCAGTTTTACAAACTTTGCCTCCTATGGAGGTGGTGAAGTAAGTTTGTGCTAATATTTCTATGTTGACATGCTCTTCTCAGCATTTTGAAGCCTGATTCCTCTCAGAGTACAACGAATGTCAGAGGGACGTGGAGAGTACCACCTATTGAATGCAATGATTTTCCGAACGGGTCTTTTTCATAGGTTCACTGTTATCGGTCGTAGAGATTCATCTCCTACCTCCCTTTTCAGATCGACGATATACTCTCATATACCATTACCTCTACTGATAACTGTTTCAGTACTGGTTTGGCTATCTGCTATATGTGGATGGGGTGTCTTTGGGTAAGTATGTTTTTATTTCTTAAGACACCTCAGCTATGGTTTGGCACTTTATGCATTAATATATAAAAGTTCTAAATATATGTATTGTACTTATATTTGACATTAGTCAGGTTCATGTATTTTCTTTTGCAGATTGTCAGTTTCATATTTGGGGAAAGTTAATATTAAAGAAAGAACCTGGGGTTCTTACCTGGGGTTTAGTCTTTTTTTCAATTGACTGCTTTGTTTCAAATTGCGGGCTGACTTAGGCTTGCTGGTGCGCCAAATGCTAGTCTTTATTGCGTCATTCTTGGTGCAAAATTTTTTGGCGCGAAAGGCACGTGCGTTGACGCAAGTTAGTCATTTCTGGCGTCGTAATTGTCGCAGAGGTTTCACACATGGTTGCGTCGTTAGTGACGCGAGTGTGTCATTTCCGTACATGGTTGGGGCCCAAATTTTTTTACGTTACGTTGTGTGTCGTACTTGCTGCCAAACTTTTTTCATTGCCATTGCTGTTTGCCTCTTGCCTTTTTCTATGTCAGAGGGCTATGCTATTTGCATTTTTCCCATTCCTGAAACTGTCATATAAGGAAATTGATAATTTTGCTTTATATGTTGTTTTTTCTTTTACATTCTGTCTCAATCTGAAACTGCCTCAGCAGTATCTGTTGGAACTTTGCTGCCTGACATTGGTTATACCAAAGTTAAGTGCATTTGTTGTAAAATTGTGGAGATTTTATCTCCTAATGTAATTTGTATTAGTTGCCATGATAAAATTTTACATGCATATAGTGTGTCCATCAGTAATAGTACATTGCTGGTTGCAGTTTCTTCAACTTCTAATGTTCATGATATACCTATGAATTTTAAAGAATTTGTTACTGATTCTATTCAGAAGGCTTTGTCTGCATTTCCGCCTTCTAATAAGCGTAAGTTGATGAAATTTCAAATGACCGACAACTTAATGAATTTATCCAACTGTGATGAGGATCTATCTAATTCAGAAGATCCTTCCTTAGATATTGACACTGACAAATCTACTTATTTATTTAAAATGGAGTATATGCGTTCTTTGTTAAAAGAAGTGTTAATTACTTTGGATATTAAGGAAGCTAGTCCTCTTGATATTAAAACCAGTAAACGTTTAAATTCTGTTTTTAAACCTCCTGTGGTTACTCCAGAGGTTTTTCCTATTCCTGATGCTATTTCTGATATGATTTCTAACGAATGGAATATGCCGGGTTCTCCTTTTAATCCTTCTGCAAGGTTTAAAAAATTGTATCCTTTACCAGGAATTTCAATAGAGTTTTGGGAATGATGGGGCTATTTCTACTCTTGCTAAACGAACCACTATTCCTATGGAAGATAGTACTTCCTTTAAAGATCCTTTAGATAGGAAGCTTGAATCTTATCTAAGGAAAGTCTATTTATATTCAGGTCATCTTCTTAGGCCTGCAATTTCTTTGGCTGATGTTGCAGCTGCTTCAACTTTTTGGTTGGAGAATTTAGCGCAACAGGAATTGAATTCTGACTTGTATAGCATTGTTCGTTTACTACAACATGCTAATCATTTTATTTGTGATGCCATTTTTGATATTATCAAAATTGAGGTTAGATCCATGTCTTTAGCTATTTTAGCTAGAAGAGCTTTGTGGCTTAAATCTTGGAATGCTTATATGACATCTGAGTCTAGATTACTATCTTTCTTTCCAAGGTAATAATTTATTTGGTTCTTAGTTGGATTCTATTATTTCAACTGTTCCTGGGGGGGAAGGGAGTTTTTTTTTTGCCTCAGGATAAAAAACCTAAGGGTAAATCTAAGGCTTCTAATCGTTTTCGTTCCTTTCGTCAAATAAGGAACAAAAACCTAATCCTTCCCCCAAGGAAACTGTTTCCAATTGGAAGCCTTCTTCAAACTGGAATAAATCCAAGCCTTTTAAGAAACCAAAGTCAGCCCCTAAGTCCACATGAAGGTGCGGCCCTCATTCCAGCTCAGCTGGTAGGGGGCAGATTAAGGTTTTTCAAGGATGTTTGGGCAAATTCTGTCAAATCAGTGGATTCAGAGCATTGTCTCTCAGGGGTACCGAATAGGATTCAGAGTGAGACCACCTGTGAGAAGATTTTTTTTCTCTCACGCATCCCAGTAAATCAAGTAAAAGCTCAGGCTTTCTTGAAGTGTGTTTCAGACCTGGAGGTTTCAGGGGTAATCATGCCAGTTCCTTTTCAGGAACAAGGTCTGGGGTTTTATTCAAATCTATTCGTTGTCCCAAAGAAAGACAATTAATTCAGACCAGTTCTGGATCTGAAAATTTTGAATCGTTATGTAAGAGTACCAACTTTCAAGATGGTGACTATAAGGACTATTCTGCCTTTTGTTCAACAAGGATGCTTACCTTCATATTCCGATTCATCCAGAACATTATCAGTTCCTGAGATTCTCTTTTCTAGACAAGCATTGCAAATTTGTTGCTCTTCCATTTGGCCTAGCAACAGCTCCAAGAAACTTTTCAAAGGTTCACGGTGCCCTGCTCTCTGTAATCAGAGAACAAGGTATTGCGGTGTTTCCTTATTTGGACGATATCTTGGTACTAGCTCAGTCTTTACGTTCTGCAGAATCTCACACAAATCAACTAGTGTTGTTTCTTCGAAAACATGGTTGGAGGATCAATTTACCAAAGAGTTTCTTGATTCCTCAGACAAGGGTCACCTTTTTAGGTTTCCAGTTAGATTCAGTGTCCTTGACTCTGTCTCTAACAGACAAGAGACATTTGAAATTGGTTGCAGCTTGTCGGCACCTTAAGTCTCAGTCATTCCCTTCAGTGGCTATGTGCATGGAAGTTTTAGGCCTCATGACTGCAGCATTGGACGCGATTCCTTTTGCTCGTTTTCACATGAGACCTCTCCAGCTTTGTATGCTGAATCAATGGTGCCGGTATTATACAAAGATATCACAATTAATATCCTTAAATCCCAATGTTTGACACTCTCTGACGTGGTGGTTAAATCACCAGCGTGTGTAGGAAGATAGATACGGCGTGCGGCTGCACTGAACCGGAACTGCAAGTGGACCGCAAGGTCATCCAATGGTGAAACAGGTACTCCGGAGTGCCGTAGCCTGGGGGATCAGGCCCAAAGAGAGTATAACAGGAGAAAAAGGCAGGCACTACTCGGAGGTTAAAAGACAAAAAATAATTTATTGAAAAACATAAGCCATACAGAAGAAAAAATAGGCTTAATAACACCAACAGCAGTGTAGCAGATAGAATGACATAGAGGGACAGACGGCCTGACGCGTTTCGCGCCCCCTAGTGGCGCTTAATCATAGCCTATGATTAAGCGCCACTAGGGGGCGCAAAACGCGTCAGGCCGTCTGTCCCTCTATGTCATTCTATCTGCTACACTGCTGTTGGTGTTGGTGTTTTTTCTTCTGTATGGCTTATGTTTTTCAATAAATTATTTTTTGTCTTTTAACCCCCGAGTAGTGCCTGCCTTTTTCTCCTGTTATACTCTCTTTGGGCCTGATCCCCCAGGCTACGGCACTCCGGAGTACCTGTTTCACCATTGGTAGTGCCTACCTTTTTCTCCTGTTAAATCACCAGCGTTTAGTTCAAGGGGCCTCTTTTGTTCGGCCGACCTGGACTGTGATCACAACAGATGCAAATCTTTCAGGTTGGGGAGCTTTCTGGGGATCTCTGACAGCACAAGGGGTTTGGAAATCTCAAGAGGCGAGATTACCAATAAATATTTTAGAACTCCGTGCAATTCTCAGAGCTCTTCAGTTTTGGCCTCTGTTGAAGAGAGAACCGTTCATTTGTTTTCAGACAGACAATATTACAACGGTGGCATATGTCAATGATCAGGGTGGGACTCACAGTCCCCAAGCTATGAAGGAAGTAGCTACTAAAGATTTCAGAAAGTTGAAGCTACTAAAGATTTCAGGAAGACTTCTAGTCTATTTGTTATCTTTTCTGGTTCTAGGAAAGGTCAGAAGACTTCTGCCATTTCTTTGGCGTCTTGGTTAAAGTCTTTGATTCATCATGCTTATGTGGAGTCGGGTAAATCCCCGCCTCAAAGGATTACGGCTCATTCTACTAGGTCAGTTTCTACTTCCTGGGCTTTTATAAATGAAGCTTCTGTTGATCAGATTTGCAAAGCAGCAACTTGGTCTTCTTTGCATACTTTTACTAAATTCTACCATTTTTATGTTTTTTCTTCTTCTGAAGCAGTTTTTGGTAGAAAAGTACTTCAGGCAGTTGTTTCAGTTTTTTTCTTCTGCTTATAATTTCATTTTTTTTTCATTATAAGATTAAAACTTTTTGATTTGGGTTGTGGATTATTTTTTCAGCGGAATTGGCTGTCTTTATTTTATTCCTCCCTCTCTAGTGACTCTTGCGTGGAAGTTCCACATCTTGGGTATCTGCTATCCCATACGTCACTAGCTCATGGACTCTTGCCAATTACATGAAAGAAAACATAATTTATGTAAGAACTTACCTGATAAATTCATTTCTTTCATATTGGCAAGAGTCCATGAAGCCCACCCTTTTCTCTTGCAAGGTGTATCCAGTCCACGGATTCATCCTTTACTTGTGGGATATTCTCATTCCCTACAGGAAGTAGCAAAGAGAGCACACAGCAAAGCTGTCCATATAGCTCCCCCTCTAGCTCCACCCCCAGTCATTCTCTTTGCTGGCTCTAAGCACTAGGGTCTCTCTCTGGAGTGAAAAGTGAATGTGGTGTTAGAATTGTAGTTTTATTATATTCAATCAAAAGTTTTTTATTTTAACTGGTACCGGTTTGTACTATTTACTCTCTAGCAGAAAAGTGATGAAGATTTCTGCTGAGAGGAAAATGATTTTAGCATGTTGTAACTAAAATCCACTGCTGTTCCCACACAGGACTGAGGAGTACCAGAAAACTTCAGTTGGGGGGAACAGTTTGCAGGGTGATCTGCAATAAGGTATGTTCAGTCATTTATTTCTAGACAAGACTGAGATAATGCTAGAAGAGACTGACAATATCCCCATGAGGGGAGGGTAAGCTATGTTCACAGACTCGGTAAGGAATTGAATGCTTACATAATAGGGCTAATATACTGGTTGACACTTATGCAGGGCAATCGATTGTTTAGCTAAGGAAAAATTGTTTTGCAGGACACTTTGAAAGCCCTTTTGGGTTCTTTCTGGGGTTATTACCCACATGGCTGTTTTTTATTCACTTAGGAGTGATTTAGTAGGCCTCACAGCTCCGGAGTAGAGTGGGAGGGACCTAATTTCGCACCTCAGATGCGCAATTAGAATTGCAGAGAAGTTCATGCTGCTTCACATGGAGGGTCCTGCTGATGTTTGAGGGCCTAAAAGAAGCTATATTCCCCCAAATCTGATCCCTAAGGGAAGGTAGGGCCAAAGCAAGGCTGTGGCAAGGTGCTGTAGTGATTTAACCAGGTGTTGGCTTTAGGCTGCTCCAGTTTGGGCATTAAGGGGTTAATCGTTTTGAAACTCGGGGTACAATCTTATTAAGGCTTTAGCTACATACTGTGAAAATTTCAGAAAGATTGCTGCATTTTTCACCATTATGTAAAATTGTGTGCTCTTTTTATCTCTTAAAGGCACAGTAACGTTTTTTTCAAATTGTGTTTTTTATTTGATTAAAGTGATTCCAAGCCTGTTTGTGTACTCTACTAGTCTGTTAAACATGTCTGACACTAAGGAAAATCCTTGTTCAATGTGTTTAGAAGCCATGGTGGAATCCCCTCTCAGAATGTGTCCCACTTGTACGGATATGTCTATACACTTTAAAGATCATATTGTTGCACTTAAGAATGTGGCCCAAGATGATTCTCAGACTGAAGGTAACGAGGGTAGCCCGTCTGCCTCTCCCCAAGTGTCACAACCAGTTATGCCCGCGCAAGCGACGCCTAGTACCTCTAGTGCGTCTAACCCTTTTACATTACAAGACTTAGCGGCAGTCATGGATAATTCTCTTACAGCCTTCTTATCTAAACTGCCCGTGTTACCTGCAAAGCGTGATAGCTCCGTTTTAAGAACAGATTATGAGCATTCTGAAGCTTTGGTAGCCGTATCCGATATACCCTCACAACGCTCTGAAGTGGGAGCGAGGGATTTGATGTGTGAGGGAGAAGTCTCTGATTCAGGAAGGGTTCCTCCCCAGACAGATTCAGATACATTGGCTTTTAAATTTAAGCTAGAACACCTCCGTGTTTTACTTAGGGAGGTATTAGCTACTCTGGATGACTGTGACCCTTTGGTGATCCCAGAGAAATTGTGTAAAATGGACAAGTACCTAGAGGTCCCTGTTTACACGGATGCGTTTCCGGTCCCTAAGAGGATTGCTGATATCGTTACTAGGGAGTGAGATAGGCCAGGTGTCCCTTTTGTCCCCCCTCCTGTTTTTAAGAAAATGTTCCCCATATCTGACCCCATGCGGGACTTGTGGCAGACGGTCTCTAAGGTGGAGGGGGCTGTTTCTACACTAGCTAAACGCACAACCATACCAATTGAAGACAGTTGTGCTTTTAAAGACCCTATGGATAAAGAATTAGAGGGTTTACTTAAGAAAATTTTTGTTCAACAAGGTTTTCTTCTCCAACCTATTGCCTGCATTATTCCTGTAACTACTGCAGCTGCTTTCTGGTTTGAGGCGCTGGAAGACTCGCTCCAGACGGAGACCTCATATGAGGAAATTATGGATAGAATTAAGGCTCTAAAGCCAGCTAATTCTTTTATCACTGACGCCGCTTTCCAAATAGCTAAGTTAGCGGTGAAAAATTCAGGTTTTGCCATTTTGGCGCGCAGGGCGCTATGGCTAAAGTCCTGGTCGGCCGATGTGTCGTCTAAATCCAAGCTTTTGAACATTCCTTTCAAAGGGAAGACCTTATTCGGGCCTGAATTGAAAGAGATTATTTCAGATATCACCGGGGGAAAAGGCCATGCTCTCCCTCAGGACAAAGCCTTTAAAACAAAGCTAATTTTCGTTCCTTTCGCAATTTCAGGAACGGCCCCGCTTCATCCTCTCCAGCTGCAAAGCAAGAGGATAACGCTTCACAGCCCAAGGCAAACTGGAAACCTTACCAGGGCTGGAATAAGGGTAAACAGGCCAAAAAGCCTGCAGCTGCCACCAAGACAGCATGAAGGGGTAGCCCCCAATCCGGGACCAGATCTAGTAGGGGGCAGACTCTCTCTCTTCGCTCAGGCCTGGGCAAGAGATGTACACGATCCTTGGGCATTAGAGATGTAGCCCAGGGATACCTTCTAGAATTCAAGGACTCTCCTCCAAGGGGAGGGTTCCACATTTCTCGTTTGTCTACAGATCAGACAAAGAAAGAGGCGTTTTTACGCTGTGTAGAAGATCTACATACAATGGGAGTGATCCACCCAGTCCCAATTGCAGAACAAGGACTGGGGTTTTACTCAAACCTGTTTGTGGTTCCAAAAAAAAGAAGGAACTTTCCGACCAATCCTGGATCTCAAAATTCTAAACAAATTCCTCAGAGTCCCATCATTCAAGATGGAGACCATTCGGACAATCTTGCCAATGATCCAGGCGGGTCAGTATATGACTACCGTGGATCTAAAGGATGCGTATCTGCACATTCCTATCCACAAAGATCATCACCAGTTTCTCAGGTTCGCCTTTCTGGACAAGCATTTTCAGTTTGTAGCTCTTCCTTTCGGGTTGGCCACTGCTCCCAGAATTTTCACAAAGGTGCTAGGGTCCCTCCTGGCGGTTCTAAGACCGCGGGGCATAGCAGTGGCGCCTTACCTAGACGACATCTTAATTCAGGCGTCAACTTTCCAAAGAACCAAGTCTCACACGGAGATTGTATTGGCCTTTCTGAGGTCTCACGGGTGGAAGGTGAACATCAAAAAGAGTTCTCTCTCCCCCCTCACAAGAGTTCCATTCCTTGGAACCCTGATAGACTCGGTAGAAATGAAAATATTTCTGACGGACGTCAGAAAGCTAAAACTCTTAACTACATGCCGAGCTCTTTATTCCATTCCTCAGCCATCTGTGGCTCAGTGCATGGAGACAATTGGACTAATGGTTGCGGCAATGGACAATAGTCCCTTTTGCTCGGATACACCTCAGACCACTGCAACTATGCATGCTCAAACAGTGGAATGGGGATTATGCAGATTTGTCTCCTCAAATTCAGTTGGACCAGGGGACCAGAGATTCTCTTCTCTGGTGGTTGTCTCAGGATCACCTGTCTCAAGGAATATGTTTCCGCAGGCCAGAGTGGATCATCGTAACGACCGACGCCAGTCAGTTAGGCTGGGGTGCGGTCTGGGACTCCCTGAAAGCTCAGGGCTTATGGTCTCGGGAAGAAACTCTTCTCCCGATAAACATTCTGGAACTGAGGGCGATATTCAACGCTCTTCAGGCATGGCCTCAACTAGCGGCGGCCAAATTCATCACGACTGTAGCTTATGTCAATCATCATGGGGGAACAAAGAGTTCCCTAGCGATGACGGAAGTAACCAAAATAATCAGGTGAGCGGAGGATCACTTCTGCCATCTCTCAGCAATTCACATCCCAGGAGTAGACAACTGGGAGGCGGATTTTCTAAGTCGTCAGACTTTTCACCCGGGGGAGTGGGAACTCCACCCGGAGGTATTTGCCCAGCTGACTCAGCTATGGGGCACCCCAGAGTTGGATCTAATGGCGTCCCGTCAGAACACCAAACTTCCTCTCTACGGGTCCAGGTCCCGAGATCCCAAGGCGGTATTGATAGATGCTTTAGCAGCGCCTTGGTCCTTCAATCCGGCTTATGTTTTTCCACCG
Source organism: Bombina bombina (assembly GCF_027579735.1). NCBI lineage: Eukaryota > Metazoa > Chordata > Amphibia > Anura > Bombinatoridae > Bombina > Bombina bombina. Next base: position 149,268,950 of record NC_069504.1, read on the forward strand.
TTTCCTCTCCTCCCGCGTCTGGTTGCCAGAATCAAGCAGGAAAAGGCTTCGGTGATTCTGATAGCGCCTGCGTGGCCATGCAGGACTTGGTATTCAGACCTAGTGGACATGTCATCTGTCCCACCATGGACACTGCCAATGAGGCAGGATCTTCTAATACAGGGTCCGTTCAAGCATCCAAATTTAGTTTCTCTACGTCTGACTGCTTGGAGATTGAACGCTTAATTCTATCAAAGCGTGGGTTCTCTGAGTCGGTTATAGATACTCTGATTCAGGCTAGAGAGCCTGTCACCAGGAAAATCTACCATAAGATATGGCGGAAATATCTTTGTTGGTGTGAATCCAAGGGTTACTCATAGAGTAAGATTAGGATTCCCAGGATATTCTCCTTTCTCCAAGAAGGACTGGAGAAAGGATTGTCAGCTAGTTCCTTAAAAGGACAAATATCTGCTTTGTCTATCCTGTTACACAAGCGTCTGGCAGAGGTACCAGACGTTCAAGCATTTGCTCAGGCTTTAGTCAGAATCAAGCCTGTCTATAAACCTGTGGCTCCGCCATGGAGTTTGAATCTAGTTCTTTCAGTTCTTCAAGGGGTTCTGTTTGAACCTTTACATTCCATAGACATTAAGTTGTTATCTTGGAAAGTTTTGTTTTTGATAGCTATCTCTTCTGCTCGAAGAGTTTCAGAATTATCTGCCTTACAGTGTGATTCACCTTACCTGGTGTTCCACGTAGATAAGGTAGTTTTGCGTACCAAACCTGGTTTTCTTAATAAAGTTGTTTCTAACAAGAATATTAACCAGGAAATAGTTGTTCCTTCTCTGTGTCCTAATCCATCTTCGAAGAAGGAACGTCTTGATGTAGTTCGTGCTTTAAAGTTCTATTTACAAGCAACTTAGGATTTCAGACAAACCTCTTCCTTGTTTGTTATCTATTCTGGTAAGAGGAGAGGTCAGAAAGCGACTGCTACCTCTCTTTCCTTTTGGCTGAAAATCATCATATGTTTGGCCTATGAGACTGCTGACCAGCAGCCTCCTGAAAGAAATACTGCTCATTCTACCAGAGCAGTGGCTTCCACATGGGCTTTCAAAAATGAGGCTTCTGTTGAACAGATTTGTAAGGCAGCGACTTGGTCTTCACTGCATACTTTTGCCAAATTTTACAAATTTGTTACTTTTGCTTCTTCGGAGGCTATTTTTGGGAGAGAGGTTTTACAAGCAGTGGTGCCTTCCGTTTAAGGTACCTGTCTTGTTCCCTCACTTCATCCGTGTCCTAAAGCTTTGGTATTGGTATCCCACAAGTAAAGGATGAATCCGTGGACTGGATACACCTTGCAAGAGAAAACAGAATTTATGCTTACCTGATAAATTACTTTCTCTTGCGGTGTATCCAGTCCACGGCCCGCCCTGGCATTTAAGTCAGGTAAATTGCTTAAACTACAGTCACCACTGCACCC